>NC_142615.1:47803477-48103477 GCF_059453375.1 Lepisosteus platostomus | reverse complement strand
TCAGTCACACACGAAGTGCTACAGTGTTGCTCTGCTGTTTTAAATGTACCTCCAAAGCATTTCGTTCTGTTAACTACCAAATGATTTGAACTAATTTAACGTCATATTCAGGAAATCCAGAGAAGGTCATCAGACGTTAAGTGGCTGTTGAAGAAAACACCTGTTGAATCTCACCAGGGATTTCTTGAGAGATCATTCAGCGAGCGAATCCTTCCTCTGGACTCCAAACATTTTGGGTTAAACTGTTATTCACATACTCTAACGAAGAGAAACGTTAGTGTCTTCCGGTGTGTGAGCCCATTTCTCAAAAAAAAAGTTATATAAATTGAATTGTTCTACTTTTTAGGCTTGCATAGTCTTATTAATATTTCAGTTAAATCTTTTTTTCTGTAGTAACATCAGTTGATATTAATATTAGTCCTGATTTATAATTTTTTGTCATGGTTGATCTTAAGTAATTTTGAAATTAGTTTCAGTTTTGAAAAATCGCGCAGAGAAGCTACCAAAACTGGTAATGTTCACATAATGTGTAATGCAATAGCAGCATTTTGGGTTGAAAACAAAAAGTATAACTTGGTATGAATCCTAACACTTCATAGGCAGCGTTCTAGGACTTCTCGCTTCAGATAAAGTTGTCTATACATCATAGATTTCTACTCAATCAATATCAGCAGTGTTATCGCTACAGAATGCTAAATATAGATCCTGGTAATACTTCGTGAGATCTTCGTAAGAAAATCCAAAATACTACGGAAGGAATCAAATGTATACGTTTCTTTGGATCGAGAAGATGATCATTATGAGACTCAAAACATGCCTGTCTCTTCTTTTTTCGAGGACAAATGGATTATTGAGGTGTAAAGATGGGTTCAAAACTAAAATCACCTGCTATTGCTGCTGTTTCTTCAAATCCTTCAACTTATCATCGATATCGAGGAATAATATATAGTTTCTTCAAATCCTTCAACTGATCATCGACATAGAGAAATAAAATTGTGGTTTTCTGTTAATTGCCAATTTGACTGTAATTACATCTTCGTTTACAGATGTCTTGCATGTATCACACGGTATAATAGTCGTCGTGCGTCCTCAGTTAAAATGTTTTAAAAAGTACGACAAAAGTACAACATTTATGGTTACATCCATATTAAAATGAAGGTAAATATACCAAGATATTAAAATACAATTGTACAGTCCTAACTTAATAATGCCTGTGAAGTTTTCCAACAAATCCGAACTGTAATTTTGAAATATTATAGCTGAGAATGAAAAGAGAGTACAAAGATCAAATTCAATGAGTGAAAATGCACCAGTAGTTCTCTAAACTGAGTTTCTTCCCTGAAATGACGTGCTTGCGAAGCACCAAGCAGCCTTGAACGGATCGCGGAAATCAAATATACAGTATAGATGGATTCAGAGTGTGCTTTCCAACGTTTGTGCAACATTTTCCTTTGATAGGGCGGAGTTGTCTTCACAATCTGGGTTAAATAAAAAGGAGTGACGTCAGTGTTAAACAGCTTTCCTTCTTGTGGAACAACGGTTGTGTTCCATATTTCTAATTATTTTGGTTTCAAGATCGCAATTTAGTGTGAAACATAAAAGCCAGCTGGATAAGCTTTATTAATTTCCCTCACGGGATCAATAAAGTATCTATCTATAAATCTCTTATACGTCATTTACAATTTACAACTAATAGCCTGTGCAGGGATCAAACCCTAGCTGTTGGTACACTACGAGTTGCGTAACGCTCTGTAACGCGCAGATGAGAAACTAACCTCTGCTTCTTCATTATATACACAGTGAGCTATATATGCGAGTTTGCTGCCTCCTACGGGTTCTGTATTGCTTAAAACTTCTCGGCCTCAGTGAAAGTGATACACTCCGTAAAATTTCCAGAGATTTATTTATTTTAAAAGGAAAATCACCAACAGCGGTGGAGCTCACACAGCGAATATCCTTGAACACAAGAGAAACACATTTCACATCCGCTAAACATCACGTCCGACTTCAGAGACAGCTACATCAGAAAGTGGAATGGAATCCTGGAAGTTTTAGATAACTTGTTTTATTACAGGTTCAAGCAAACCTGCTAGAGAGTTTCAGGACACTTTTGTTTTCTTAAAAAGTGTCTGGAGCCTGAAGTAAATGTTATTTGAAAAAAAATCCGCTATTGGACATTAGCTGGTGCTTTTTGTAATGATTTGCTATTTCATGCTGGAGAAAAAAGGAAACAGACCCAACGTTTGCTTTCAGGTGCAGTTCATTACATAGTAACCATCTATTACTGCGGAGCCTGAATAACGTTTACACGAGCCAGGTAGAAGTTGAACCTACAATCTTATGATCCGAAATCAGACCCGTTATTTATTAAACCTCTGGTATATCATATAACCTGAATAGCACCATAGTGAGCTATGCGCTGTGACTAGTAATACACCGTCCCGTCTAAGATTTCAAAGTGAGAAACAGGTGTTTTCTACATTTTTATAAGTTTTAAAATATAATCTCTTTAAATCAGACAAAGTGTTTATGTGTCGCACTGAAATTCCGATTGGCTTAGAATTCAAAGAAAGACTGTTTCCTTCCACAACGCCGAGAAATGATCAAATCTTTCACTGTACTTCACTCTTGTAGTAAAGCAGACCTCGACGGGTGAGCGTTTGCTCCGGTAAGTTAGGTCACGTATCATGTTAACTAATTTCTTCTCAACACTTTTCCTGGTGCACGTTTTCTCTATGAAAAAAAAGTATATTTTTCCCTTGCATGACTTCTCGTTTTTTTTTTATCAAACCCTGCAGAAAGAAAAAAGAAGAAATAGTGTCGCAAAAGAACTCTGTCGCCCTTGGGAGATGTCAAACGCATTGAACATGAAAAATGCCAGATAAAAGCCAGTTCTCTTCGTTTCTCAGTGTCGGGGCTGCTATGTAAAAGAGGCAATTTGCTCTGAGAGCAGGCTCAGCGCTAACTGAACACAGATGTCTTAGAGCGGTGTGTCCAAGTGGCTATAAAAGGTGATGGTCACCCTATCACCATGCCTTAGTTGGTTAACGCGCCTCAAGAATCTAGGTTCAAATCCCAGCCGTATCTCTCTTCCCACAGTATCTTGTGGTACAGAACGTACCATTTCGGGCAATCACAAATGGCTTGTTTTCTTTAAATGCATGTATTCATTTCCTTTCTGGAAAACTTGTTTTTCAAGAAATTCACACAGCTTGCGAAAAATTAATAACAATTCTTGGTTATCAGTGCAGAAGAAATATTTCCGGCTGGCAAAAAAAAAACGGTAAGAGATTTTTTTTAACCGGAAATTTACCGATTAGCGAGTTTGGCTGTTAACCGAAAGGTTGGTGGTTCGACCCAATGACGGATTTCTTTTGCGATGTAAACATTGTCTTTGCAAAGGTCGATTGGATTTCTCAGCGAAACCATAACCATTTTAATATTTACAGGAAATGCGAGTGTTTAACACGTGTCAGGATCACCGGGAAATGTCCAATAATGCCCAACATCGCAACTCCCCAAAAAACCATATTCACCCAAGAAAAATGATTGTCGAATCGTCATTTATACTCCCGTCACATCCTCTGCTGAAATATTTTAAAAATACAATGCAGATTTGTTTGAGAACTTGACAAGCATAGTTACGTTGGCACTGTGCAGTTGGATTTTTTATATATTGACATATTTACCTTAATTTTAAACATAAATACTGTACAATCTATCGTAATTTTGTTGTAATTTTAAAATATGTTAGCTGAGGATGCAAAGGCGTGAAAGGAAAAGTTTGGAGGGTATAGTAACAACAAGGTTAGGATTGGTGGAGGTGATAGGGGTCTTGATGGTTTTTCTCTGTAGAGGATTATTGAGTTTTTTATCTTCTCTGAAGTGAGAAACTGGAAGAGTTGGGAGTTGAGGGATCTGATGAGGTTAGTTATAAAAGGAAGTTGATGTGGAGCTGATAGCCGTAAAAATTCCTAACGTTCTTGATGTTGTAATCAAAGATAAACTGCAGCAAGCAAAGATAAAGGAAATTATCTTTGCTTACTGCCCTGTCTTTCTCACACCTGAAGAAGGCTCCACGGCCAACACGTTATGTTTCCTTTCTTCTCTTTTCAGCATGGAATAATCCTTTACTTTTTCCTTTGCAGCCTACGCATGCTGACGCAGCTACTCACCTGATATTTAACATTCCTATAATCACAACTATGAATGTCCACTGTGGGTATTTTTTCCATGATTATTTATTCTGTCATTGAAGCATATTTTACCTCATACCGAAGTGTCATAATCACTGAAAAAATAGAAAATGATAAATCACTATGAATTGCAGTTAGCCTGTTCTGATCTAGATATTCTATATACTTTAACATGCCATGTTCACAATGTCAAAACTCAGAAATGCAACAGTGAAGTGTTGTAATTACAAATATACATAGTGTTGGAATATTGAGATGTTTTGGTAATGAGGAAGGAGGGACATGCCATGTTCACAGGGTCATATTTAAAAAAATGGTACAGTACAATTTCTTGTACTTCAGGATTAAGAGAGCCTGTTACATTGTGTCTCACACCTCAGTGTCAGAATTTTGAGACATTTTCATAATCAAGACGGATGGCCATAGCAATACAGCAGAAAGTGCATTCCCAATGCATTCTCTCACGCCATGTTCAGAGGGTCATATTTAAAAACTGGTACAGTAAAAGTTCAGGATTTTGATAGTCTGTTCCATTGTCTCTCATACCTCAGTGTCAGAATTTTGAGATGTTTTTATAACCAGGGGGTAGGTTTATAGCAATAAACAGAAAGTGCCATCACCCTTTGCTCATCCTCGGTTAACTATATATTATCATATGCCATGTTCTAAATGTCCCATTTATATTAAAATTTCTTGTAAAATGCAAGATTTTAAGACTTTTTATGATCAGAAGGCAAGGTTGTGGTAAATATGCAGAAAGTGCCTGTGAACTTATGTTTTGCCTTTGTTTTTTTTACTTATTGTGTTTGTGTTATTGTGAGTTTTGAAAATTGGTTTACAATTTTCTGAAATGTGTTTCACACAAAAATGCTATTTGGATAGTCACAACTTACATATTCCCCTTTACTGAGAATAAGTATAGTAATCCATCCCGATTAGTACTTTTAAAAATTACTGTAGAGAGCCATCTACAGGCGAAAGGCGGCATAACATCACAGCAGCAGCATTTAAGGCAGAAGAAGAAGCTGGCGAATAAGAAGCCAGCTTCAGCCTCGTAAATGCAATACCATTGGGTGAAGTGGAAAAATATTTCTTGCTCTGAATCCTAACATTTTTATAGGAGGTGTTCTAGTACTTCTTGCCTCAGATAAAACTGCCAATACATCACTTATTTCTACTCCATCAATAGCAGCAGTGTTATCGGTACTGAGTCCGAAATGTATGTCCTTTCATCATATAAAATGTCGAAAGTTTCGACTGCGTTCAACTGATCAAATTTCTCTTCGATGACTGTTATAATGTTATCCAAAATACATCCGAAACAAATTTGCACTGTTTTTTTTATCCAGAAGAGCATCATGAGACTCAAAACATACCTGTTTTTTCTTCTTTCCAGGAGGAAGGATTGTTCAGATGCAAGCATTGGTCCAAAATCAATGTGCTCTCCTATCGCTGTTGCTTCTTTAAATCCTTCATTTGAACGTCAATATTGAGGGATGATATCATACACATTTTGGTTTTCTTTTAAAGCAATTTTCTTAAAATATGAGCCTCTGTTATAGTTGTCTTGGAAGTTTCGCAAGGTATAATAGACCCCCTTGTGCCCTCAGCTAAAATATGATCAAATACAACAAAATTAATTTACACAGAACAGCATTTATGGTTACATGTATATTAAAATTAAGATAAATATACAAAAGTATTAAAAAAACAAATGTACAGTCCTAACATAATCATGCTGTCCAACTGTCTTTTTTGCTTGTCAAGTTCTCCAACAAATCTGTGTCGTAATTTTAAATATTCTAACTAAGGGTGCAACAAGAGCATACATGAATTCTTCTGCCAGCCGTTTGAAGATCAAAGTCCATGGCTGAATATGATGTCCTTGAATGTTGGTCATTATTGGCCATTCCCAGTGATATTGACTTATGTACTTCATTGTTTAACAAAAACATTCACATTTCCTGCAAATATCAAGTGGGTTAAGGTTTTGCTAAGAAATCCAAATAAGTAGAGATGAGGTTTACATTGCAATAATGAGAAGTGTATTTCTGGGAGGGCTCAAACCACTAACCTTTCAATTAACAGAGACTCATGTGTGTCCCTTTTCTCCATTTGCAAGCCTGCAATATACAAGGCAAGATTTGTATTTCATCATACACAAGCTGTATGAATTTCATGAAAAGAAAGTTGTTCCAGAAAGAAAATGAAAACTTGCATTAAACAAAATCAAGCTGCACGTAATCATCCATAGTGATACATTTTGTAAGACAAGACAGGAAGAAAGGCACTGCTGGGATTTGAACTCAGGATCTTTTGTTTAAAAGGAAAGCATGGTAACCAAATCAGCCAAAGTGCATCAACACCATGTCTGACTCAGTGATTGCAGCTGACTGTCGCTGGAGGACAGTTCATTGTGAACAAGTCAGCCTACATAACAAGGGGGAAGAGACTGACCTCTGTGATGCAGTATCGACAAATACTAACCTTCTGTCCAACTGTTCTCTGCTGCATTCTGGATTAGCAGGTAAATATTGGTTTCCATGAATGTGTAGGGTTTTGTGTATTTACTGGGACAATTATTAATTGTAGTAGTAAGTCACAAAATGATTCTTTGATGGCTATTAGAAAACCGACCTTGCGGGATAACTCAGCAACGCACACACACAGATACTAATACACTTATTAATACGTAAAATGTACAAATAAACATAACAGATCTTAAGAGTGTGGGTTAGCAGAATACAAAAGGTATATATTAAATCACGAAGAGTTCCAAACCAAGAGGGACATACATTCAGTATACCATTCATTTAGACTGTTTCGTAAATTAACTGGGATTAGAACTTCTACACTAGATACTCAAAAGCAAGTACATCACTCATAGGTATTAGATTGATATCAATGGTGGTTGAGGTAACAATTGAATTCTCGAGCTGTAATGCAGAATGTTTAATACTCATCCAATCTATGTGGATTCAGATCTCCCGCGGACACAAAGAAGCAGTGGCAGGCTGTTACTGTGTCCAATCGGCACTCTCTGGCTCGGTGCCAGGCAGTGGCCAGTGCGGCTGGCGAGAAGGAGAAGAGGGAGAAATTCCTGCTGAGATGCGCTGCTGATGCTCTTTGAAGACCGGCTAGTTAATGTTGGTTGAAACTAGCAGAGCTTGTGCATATGGAAAGTGACTGAGGGTCCAAGCAAGTCACACTCTTTAGATGGGAAGAAGACCAGTTCTGAATCCTGAGATTCAGCTGTCGACTGTTCCGACCATAGTTCACTCATTGATCAGCCGAGCTTTGGCGGTGGAGTACCGGCGGTTCATGAGGCTTGCTGCTGGGCTAACCTCGGGCCGATCCTTTTGTTATGTGCGGGCAACCTCTGTTCTCGACTCTTAGAACAAAGTAAAGTCCCGGCACTCGGACACACTGGCCATCACGTGATTGTCCGAGCTGAGTCTGAGAACGTCCTGGAGGGGCCTCTTCTGGGCGTTGTGTTTTATCTGGAGGAACTACGGTAGTTCATTGGTTTTAAGTTCCACGGGCATTCAAGACCCACGTTGGGTTACCCTGCCCTACCAGTTTCTGATTGCCTGATTGAGGTGGAGGATGAGTAACAATGCACTTTGACCTTAGGGTTGTAAACCTTGGGATGAGCCCCATAGAATCTCCCAGACAGTAAGGCGCCAGAGATGACCATTTATTAGGTTGCCTGGTGAATCTCAGCCTTGGGAGCTGTTCCTTATCAGGAAACTCTATCAGCTAGAAAAACACCTTAAATGTGAACTAGATGGAATGGCCTCTCTGTATCCAGCTCCACTGAGATGAGGGAGAGAGGGACTGGCAAGGGAGCAGCAAACTTAATTCCCGTATTTTAAATAAGCCTTGCCGCTACAGAAGTTTCCTTAGAAGAAAAACATCTTCTATGATAGTGGTACAGTCCATCCCGCCCCTCCTATAGCCTTTCAAAGAGAAAAAAAATTGAAAACAAAGTATGTCTATGTGTGGTAATCAACCAAGTCTTACAAACGTTCTAAACCCTTCCACCTCCTTTCATTGCAAATGATTTGTACATGTTAGAAGGTTAATTTTGGCTTCTGATATTATGGTGGATTAAGAGTCCTGGAATCTTTGTAGAAGGACAAAGATGAAAGAAAGGGCAGTGTAATCATGGCCAAGAGAAGGCAAATGTTGGACTATCTGCTTGGATTGAATGGAGCAAAACGTAGGCAACTCCTTGAGCAGAACCTGCTTCATCCTTCAGACTGGGGTTTCTGAAGATCTGTACATTTGAACTTTCAAAGTGACTAAAGTAAAGGAGTCTTCCCTTTTTACCACATAATTCCCACAGATCAACACTAACAGAGAGTCTAATTCCAGCCAGGATTCAATCACTGTCTCTCAGGCATCCCAGCAGTGGATTTCATGACTTCAGAAAGCCATCTTCACCAGTGGAGAACTCAATGCTCTGAGGTTTACTGGCAGAGTCTCACACTGGGTAATGTTAGATGTTGATAAATAATGTCCTATGGAATTCTACTATTGATAAATCCTACCATGGAACTGTGATGTGTCCTGAAAAAAATCTACTATGATAGTGGTACAGTCCAGCACAGCCTTTAAAATAGAAAAGAAAACCGGACAGCAACAAAGTAAGTCTGTGGTGTAATCAACTAGGTCTTGCAAACATACTTAACCTCTTCCAGCTACCAACATTACAAATGCTGTTTACACATTAGATGGTTATTTTTGGCTTCTGATATTATGGTGGAAAAAGAGCCCTGGAATCTTCGTAGAAGGACAAAAGACGGAAAGAAAGGGCAGTGTAACCATGGCCAAGAGAAGGGAAATGTTGGAGAGATCTCATTCACTTTTTATCATTGTTTTTCCAGCCCAACAAAGATCAACATATATGAGCAGGCGTCCTGTGTCAAATCCAATCTGCCTTCCTTCCAAGCATACAGGAATGTCAGTGAATTAAATATTGACATATGAAAATACACAAAAATATGCAATCACAAATATCCAGTTTGAGCAAATATAAGACAATAACAAAGTACCACAAACTACCAGGCATCTAGTACATTACCAGTTCAGGTGGGGAGCTGCGTCAGCATGTAGGCTTCAAAGGAACAAGTAATAGCTCTATTCCATGCTTAAAAGAGAAGAAAGAAAACCCAACATTTCAGCCGTGGAGCCCTCACACCTGAAGAAGGCTCAACAGCTGAAACGTTGTGTTTTCTTTCCTCTCTTTTCATATAGTGTCATTAGCCTTTTAACAGTTCCTGTCAAAATAAAATAGAAATGGATAACATTCTAGAGAGAGTTTGAAATACCAAGGTACAATTTAAACCATATTTCTTCCACTACAACCACAATATTTTGGAGAGATCGTTGAACCTCACTGTTCTGACATGTCCGTTAGCCTCCGTCCTGCTTCAGCAATGAATGTGGCGGGGCACATTCTGAGGGAGATGAGGTCAATCAGGTGGCAGGAAAACCACGCTATGCTTTTTTTTGAGATCCTGAAAAGGACAGAGGGGCCATCTATATGTGTGCAGCTGGATATGTAATTGCAGTTGGCGTAGCAAATTCTGCTGAAGCCCCACTGCCTGGTGTGGACAGTAGCTGTGCATGTTGCAGCAGAATTGTGCATGCGAGATCAAGGGGGCATGTCATGTGTTAGAGCACTTCACTCCCTTCAGTAGCGCATGATTCCCTGAGTTCTTTAGATGACCTGTGGACCAATCTTTCATGATGAAGAATTCCTTAAGAAGAATAGATCTCGGCCCACCATCCCAATGCCTCCATCTCACAACAACAACCTCCCACTGCCCTTAGTCTGCAAGGCAGTCCTTTCAAGTGCGATGACGATGCCGGGACCTTCGTTGCCTATTGTACGAGCTGAACTTTTGTGCTCATCAATTCAACGCTCTTTCCATCAACTCATCTTGTCTTTTGACGCTTCGTGTTTTGCGCTCCTTTGCCTATCGGCATATCGGGTGACTGCAAACACTGAAGTTTTTGCTTATGGAGTGTGGAACATTGTTTTGAAGTGATGGCTGTTCTGTCATGTTGACGCTGAGTGAATCTTTCTTTGGCAACATGGGCAGGCTGACAGCAGTGCGAGCGAAAGTAATGGCAAATTTCTTGACTTATTTCTGAATGTGAATGTTCTTTAGAAAAGGGATGCGGCGTTGCTTTTCCCCTTGGAAAGGTCACACATTCCAGACGTGGTTATGAGCGAACAGTTGCCGCAAGTGTTTGAAAAGAGCAAGAGAGGAAGCAGCCCTGCCCCGTGTGAGGATCAAACTCAAGACCTTCAGATGATGAGACTGACACGCTACCAACTACGCCAATGAGCCCATCTGCAGTACACACACCGGTAAGTTGGCCTCACATGGATTTCAGTCACCCGTTCCCTAATCTTTATACGCCCTCTCCTGGATGTTGCATTTGCCTTTTGATCTCACCGATACTTTTTTGGTCTGTTTCTGTTGCGAGTCTGTCTTTCAGATCTCACCTAGCACAAGTCTCTCTGGCTGAAGTGGCCTCTCTGCTTCAGCATCGTGCCCTCACTCAGCCATTAAAATTGTCACTCGGACTTCTGACATGCTGACATGAAATGTCAAGAGAGAGTGGCGGAGACGCTTAAGGCAGAGAGAAGATGAAAAGGGGGGGTGGCTGCGAAACGCTTGACAGCTGCACGATGCTCTCCATGCAAGGCGTGACCACAGGCTAAAGGACACCTTTCGGCACATCAAGCTCTAAGCACACACCTGGAGGATGCGGGAATTGATCCTGCTACCTCTTGCATGCAAAGCGAGCACTGTACCATGCAAGCTAACCCCCCTCATGGGGGTTATGCCTCGGCGTCACCTAGTGCCACTTGTTCCCCCTCTTACCGGGCACAGTTCACTGCCCTTCGTCTGCAAGGCAGTCGTGTAATTGCGGCTTTCTTGACTTATTGATGAAGGTCTGACTGCACAAGCGAATGATGCCTCTCCCCCGTCCTCAAGCTCGCTGACAGATTGAAATGGAAAGTGCTGCCGTGGCTCATTGGTTTAGGGGTATGATTCTTGCTTAGGGTGCGGGAGGTCCCAGGTTCAACTCCCAGATGAGCCCTTGTGTGCTCTTTTTGTCCTCGTCCACAAGACTGGGAACTGATATCCACATCACCTTGCAGCGTCTGCTTATGGCAAACGATGGAATGTGACTAATGACTGAACGAGCCTGGTGAATACTCATCACGTGGCACAATGAGAGCATGCAGTCAGCTGTCTGAGGCGGCAACCTCATTGCTCGTTCAAAAGAACACGTACTGAAAACTCATCACCACTATGTCGGAAATGAGCACTGCGATCGCTTGTTGTCATGCGTCCTTACTTGGGAAATGCAGAAGCAAAAACTGCCCTCTCTCAGCCACCTAACGTGTGCGGCTCGCCTTGCACGCTCTGCGCCTCGCATATTTATGGAGCTGTCTGCTCTTCTTTCTGTTGAAGTACGCAAGTTACGGGGCGTACTGCAGACTATGATTTGCTCACTGACCGCTTTCAAGATTTGAAAACTATGAGCTTGATGGCTCAAGTCGAACGGATGTGGTTGTTACGCAATCGATGATCAAACGCACGTATTCTAACGATTCGTGAGAGTATGTTCTAAAGGTCCCTGGATCGATCCCGGGTTTCGGCATTTTGTTTCTTGCTCCCTTTGTTCCTCTCTCCATCGCCCCCTGCCTAAAATGACACGTCCCTTTCTCAGCCCGAAACGCAATCGATACACCAGCAGCAACCCTTACAGGTTTCCGTAGTGTAGTGGTTATCACGTGCGCCTAACATCCGAAAGGTCCCAGGTTCGAGACCGGGTAAAAACAGCCTCTTCTTGCACGCTCCTGCACTTCACAGATGTCTTGAGCCACCGGTCATTTGTTCCCGATGTGTTTCCGGTGCCTTCATGCACCAAACGCACGTTCCTTCTGTACCTGGAGCCAATCATTTGCAATTGGGCTGTGCTGACAGACCAAGATGAGCTCTGTCGGCTCAAAAGCAGCGCAACACCTGCAAGAACAACAGAAAGATTAGCATCCAGCGGGGGCCTCTTAGTGAGCCCAAGATCTCATCAAGAATCGACTCCAGCAACAGGGCTGGGCGCATTGTTCCATACTATGACCACTCTCGGTGTAAACAGGTCCCTCCTGGTCTCTGCTTGAAATGCACTTTCCTGTTTGCTTTGGTGTAACTGGCTTCCCCTGCATGGGTGAATGTGAAGAAGATCCTTAGTAAGTCATAGTAGAAAATAGAGAAGAGGTCGGAGTGGCCTCTGTTGTTCATCAACGATCCAGTCAGGCAGTACTCTGTAAAGCGCAGTTTGTTCACATCGATTGGCTTTTTTTGCCTTCATTCGTGCATGTAGTAAAAGCAGATGCCCCTATTCTGCAGTGACCCAGATTCAAAACGAGGTTGTTGCCACAACGCAAAATACTGACCACTATACGATCATGGCGAGTTACCGAGACACACACGGCTCCACCCTTTTCCACCCCTGAATAGCATTGGCGAGTTGAATAGCATTCAATTCACATCGAATAGCATTGGCCCCTGAATAGCATTCACTTTGTCGTTTTTATAACATTTTTTTTACCACGCTCGAATATTGTTTTGTCCATATCTTTGCAATGGAAGCACAGAACACCGTCAAACCAAATGCATTTTAAAGACCACGACTTGTGGATATTTCTACAGCCTTTACATCAAACTATCAGTGAGCTAATTATCTTTTTTTAAACCTCCGGTTTTTCATCGATGCGTAATTACGCACTTACTGGAACCCGGGGGACCGCTGTGTGCACACGTTCACAACGCGAGAAATACTGTTCAGTGCGGCTTCATGCAAAAAACCCGTATATGACCATAGGAAGCAGAACAGCGCAGTCTCCAATTACCCAGACTGTAAGCACAGAAATAAAGCTTTGTTTGATTTCTGAAACCCTTCCTTTACGCCCTGTTTTCATTCAGGTAAGGGTCAACTATATTCACAATACTACTGACAGCAGGAAGATTAAAATATTCTTTACTCAGCAGCTTATTAAAAACAGCTCCCATGATGTTCAAACCGACTTTTTACACAGAACACTGACACAGCTTTGTGTTCTGAATCACTTTTTCTCGTGCTTTTATTTAATGTGGCACAATGCACTGGGATAGGGGTATTCTGTTCACAAACCAATAGCATTTAAACCACAGCACCCACAATGCTGCAAGTAAGTGTTTTGCACACTAAGCAGGTCCTCTGACTTTTCCCAGCTTTGTTTTGGGCTGTGGAACCTTTCTTTATTTTTTAAATGATTTTCTGAAGATAACACTACAGGTAATACACTGGGATAGGTGGGTCTTCTTCGTGGCTCAATAGCATTTCAAGTACAACAGCCACACTGTTTTACACACCAGGCAGGGCCCCTAACCTTAGACAACCTTGCTGTGGCTGTGGCCCCTTTCTTTATTTTTTATGATTTTTTCAAAATGGCACCATTAGACAGGCGATAGGGCGGTGCTATTTACAAGTCAATAGATGTGGAGCACAGCGACAAGAACAACATTGAACTTTTTCTATAAGTGAAGGAAAATTCAAAAGAGCATGAAAAGAATGGATCGTATAAAATATCCATGGTAGAACTCGAGAAAAAACTATACAAGGTATAATAGTCGCCGTGCATCCTCAGCTAAAATGTTTTAAAAAGTACGACAAAAGTACAATATGCTTAACAACATTTATGGTTATATCTATATCAAAATGAATGTAATTATACCAAGATATTAAAATACAATTTTAAAGTCCTAACCTAATAATGCTTGTGAAGTTTTCCAATAAATCCGAACTGTAATTTTGAAATATTATTGCTGAGAGTGCAAAGAGAGTACAAATATCAAATTCAATGAGTGAAAATACAAAAGTAGTTCACTAAACTGAGTTTCTTCCCTGAAATGATTTGCTTGCGAAACACTAAGCAGGTTTGAATGGATCGCGGGAATCAAATATACAGATGGGTTCAGAGTGTGCTTTCCAACTTTTGAGTAATATTTTTCTTTGATAGGAGGGAGTTGTCTTCACAATCTGGGTTAAATAAAAAGGAGTGACGTCAGTACAAAACAGCTTTCCTTCTTGGGGAACAATGGTTGTGTTCCATATTTCTAACTATTTTGGTTTCAAGATCTCAATTTAGTGAGATAAAAAAAAAGCCAGCTGGCTAAATGGTCTTTCAACTAATCGCCCGTGCAGGGATCAAACCCCAGTTGCTGGTACGAGTAGCGTAAGGCTCTGCAACATGCAGATGAGGAACTAATCTCTGCTTCTTCATTATATACACAGTGAGCTATATTTGCGAGCCTACTGCCCCATACGGGCTCTGTATTTCATTGCGGTACAAGACTGGTCGTGGAGACTTCTCGGTCTCTATGAAAGTGATACACTCTGTAAAATTTCCGGACATTCATTTAATCACCAACAGCGGCCGAGATCGAGTTTTTTTTTTCATTCTGTACTGCGATTTCTGAAGGTTACCCTGTGAAAATACAAGTTTTGACGAGAAGGGATGGACGTATATGGTCAGCAGGCTTGGGGAATTGGACCTTATGGTGAAGGGTGAGGGCTCAGCAGCAGCAGAACCTGATCAGTATCGGTTGACTCTGATATTTACCTTAGTGTCGGTATATTAAGATGTTTTGGTAACGAGGAAGGAGTGACAAAGCAAATTGGCAGAATCTCTGCTATTTTGTTGACTATAAATCCCCACATGCTGTGTTCAGAGGGTCATTATTAAAAAAAACGTAACAGTAAAATCTCTTGTACAGTACTTCACGATTATGAGTGCCTGTTACATTGTGTCTCACACCTCAGTGTCAGAATTGTGAGACGATTTTGTAATCAGCAGAAATTGCATTCACCTTTTCCCAATGCATTCTCATATGCCATTTTCTCACATGCCATGTTCAGAGGGTCATATTTTTAAAATGGTACAGTAAAATGTCCTGAAGTTCAGGATTGTGACAGTCTGTTATATTGTGTCTCACACCTTGATGTCAGAAATGAGACGATTTTAAAATCAGGAGGGAGGGCCCTAGCAATATAGCAAACATTGCATTTACCATTTGACAATGTATTCTCTCATGCCATGTTCAGAGGGTCGTATTTAAAAAACGGTACGGTAAAATGTCCTGAAGTTCAGGATTTTGATAGTCTTTTCCATTGTCTCTCACACATCTGTGTCAGAATTTTTAGACATTTTTATAACCAGGAGGTAGGTTCACAGCAATAAGCAGAAAGTGCGATCACGCCCTGCTCATCCTCAGTTAACCATATATTCTCATATGCCATGTTCTAAATGTCCCATTTAAAACTGCTATATTAAAATTTCTTGCAAAATGCAAGAGTTTGAGACTTTTTATGATCAGAAGCCAAGGTCGTGGAAAATATCCAGAAAGTGCCAGTGAACTTATGTTTTGCCTTTGTCTTATTTACTCGTTGTATAACATGCCAGATTGTTTTATTGTGAGTTGTGTTTCTGAAATGTGTTTCATACAAAAATGCAATTTGGACAGTCTCTACTTACATATTCCCCTTTACTGAGGATATCTTCAGTAATACATCCGGATAAGTATTTTTAAAAATGACTGTAGAGAGCCATCTACAGGCGAAAGGCGGCATAACATCACAACACCAGCATTTAAGATGGAACGAAAAACGCGAAGAAGCTGGCGAATAAGAAGCCAACTTCAGCCTCGTTAATGCAATAACATTAGGTGAGGTGAGGTAAAAAATAAAAGCAAATTTTATGCTTCAAATTAAATTAATTTTATTTATTATGAATGTGCCTGAAATTTTTCAGTACTTTAGAGGGTTCTGCCATTTTAGATGTTATGCTGTTCCTGTCTGATTTGTCAAATGTGTCATTTAAATCTCTCGTCATTTCTATATCAGTCTGAAGGCCTTGAAGTAAAGATTGCAATTCATCCAAAAATACAATTCATCCAAAAAAAGTTTCCCACTGGTGATACATACAAGGAAATGAATGTACATTTTCCCCCCAAATCAACAAATTTAAAATCAAATAAATCCCTCATCTGCAGGTGGAGAGAATAATGTCAGAATAAATACAGGTTTAAAAGTCAGGAGCATTGATAGTCCTATTTTAAAATGACACTAAAATGCTCACAATATATTAAAAAGCTCTATTAAATAATGAAAAAATTAAAACAAGGTAAAAAGAAATAATACACAGTTATATAGCTCAGGAATTATCAATGGGAAGTTACAATGGGTTGATATGATTTAAAAAATAAAATCTTTGAAAAAAATCTGTAAAACTACAATATGCTAAAAATGGCATGAATACTTAAAACAGGTGTGTAAAATTAAAAAAAAATAAAACAAGTTAAAATAAATACTAAATGGGTTTAAAATTCAGGAAAGTGATTGGTCAGATGCTTACGATGAGTGTTGCTGGTGTTTCGTGTGATTTACTTAAATGAAAAAAATATTCAATTTAAAAATGGCAAGAGCTCGTATGAAAAAAAAGTTCTTAAGTATCTTTGTTGTAACAGCTGCGCCAGAACTAGTGTATTCATATACATCAGAAAAGTAGCTGAACGTGACTGGTTTATATTCAGTTATGTGCATTGGGGACGAAAAGGAGACTTACATGGATTTTATTAGGTTTTAGGAATCAGAAAATTTATTTTTATATGTTTATGCCTACGAGCAGAAATAACTTCCTGCTTTCAGCGCTTTTATCGTTTCTGCTTGTAACCTCGAACAGAGAAACCCAGTACTGACTCACAGAAACGCCCCAGAGTTTCTGTGTTTCTAGGATTTAAGAGGGATGTACTGTATGAAGACAGTAAAGGGAGTTTGATGAGTCTGGAGGGAGGAGATACGCATTCCGCACGGGGAGCGCAGAACAACGAGTTTCACCTGCAGCTCGCTGAGTCCTGTCCTATATAACTGCTGAGCCTGGGACACACTGAGTCTCTAACCAGTGTTGGAGATGTAAAGGGTTAAACCCAGAAGTCGGGAGTGGAGTTTTTGTATAAGTGTAAGATTAAGGGAATAGGGTTTCGGGGGCTTTGGTGCACAGAAGAGGTTTCGGTTTAGGTTTAGTTTTAGTTTGCTTTTGACACATTTGTAACGGCCATGGCAGCCTGTAGAGTCGGCATGCGCCGTTACTTTTGCGCACGTTTGGTGTATAAGGGTGGTGAGGTTTCGGCTCACTCGGGTGATATTTCACGGTTGGACTTCTCAAGGAAGGTGTTACAGAAAGGATTAAGGCATTAGATGTCAAATGCTTAATCACTTTGCTGAAGGGAATTGGTTTTGACATTAGTTTCAATCGGCAAAGTTACTGGAACAATTTTGGATGAAAATAGAGGAGAAAAAAAGATGTGGGCCTGATTAGAATGTTTGAATGGCAGAAGCTGATGGATCTTTCTAATGTGGTGTGAGCCTGGTCAGTACCTGGATGGGAGACCTCCTGGGAAAAACCAAGGTTGCTGCTGGAAGAGGTGTTAGTGGGGCCAGCAGGGGGCGCTCACCCTGTGGTCTGTGTGGCTCCTAATGCCCCAGTATAGTGACGGGGACACTATACTGTAAACAAGCGCCGTCCTTCGGATGAGATGTAAAACCGAGGTCCTGACTCTCTGTGGTCATTAAAAATCCCACGGCGTTTCTCGAAAAGAGTAGGGGTATAACCCCGGCATCCTGACCAAATTTCCCATTGGCCCTTACCAATCATGGCCTCCTAATAATCCCCCTCTATGAATTGGCTACATTACTCTGCTCTCCTCCCCACTGATAGCTGATGTGTGGTGAACGTTCTGGTGCACTATGGCTGCCAACGCATCATCCAGGTGGATGCTGCACATTGGTGGTGGTGGAGGGGAGTCCCCATTACCTGTAAAGCGCTTTGAGTGGAGTGTCCAGAAAGCGCTATATAAGTGTAAGCAATTATTATTAATTAATAGGACTGTGATTGTTCGCATGTTTAATTAGATGGTGATGAAGGAAGATGTTGTGACATGGTTGTCTAAGTATTGTTTAGTGAAAGGTGAGCTTCAGAAAGTCTTGGATGATGATGGCATCTGGAACTGTGCATGGAGAGTACCTGTTTCATTGCATGAAGACAAAAAATGGTTATGGTGGATTTAAACACATTCCTTCTTTGATTGGATTAGGTGAAAATAGAGGCCTTGTGTTCTACCAAGGGCAGCCAAAACCGTGCAGGAGATGTGAGGAGATGGGTCACTTTGTGGATGCCTGTACAAAGGTGGTGTGTGGTAAGTGCAAGGAAATTGGACATGCATATACTGAATGTACAAGCGTGAGGAAATGTAATCTCTGTGAGTGTGAAGGTCATGTGTTTAAAGACTGTCCAAATTCCTTTGCAAATAGAACAAAACTGGGAAGACCAATGCTCTTCCAATAGCCTGCCACCTGTGGAGACTGAAAGTGCTCAAATGAAATGTACAGAACAGAGGGTGCAGTCTAAAAGAGACATTGGATTTAGAAAATGATTGAACTCAGAGCAGAAGAGTGAGGGAAGATCATTTTCCAATATATGTGATCTTACTGACCAAGCTTTAGAACCAAAGACTCAAGGAAGGCAGGTGGAGATATATCCTATGGATTGTGGGGGTGGTAGAGGAGGAGACAATTAAAGCAAAAAGGGGGGGGGGGGGGGGCTGTATAGTAGGTGTCACCTACTGAACAATTTTAGCCAGAGCTTTTAGTCTCCCCTGGTCCTACTTTAAGTATGGCTCTTAATATTGTGTCAATAAATGTGAGAAGCATTCGCTCCAAGTTAAGGGCAAGGACTATACTATCATTTGTGAGGAAGGTAAATGCTGATATTGTGTTGTTACAGGAGTGGGGGTTACCCTTTAAAAACTGCCATAAGGATACAGAAGAACTGTGGACATTGGGCCCATCAATCTGGAGTGGGTCCAATGAGAATAAATCTGATGGTATAGCTGTTCTAATTAAAAATAAGATGATAGAGGTACGTCAACACCTTGTAATGAAACCAGGGAGAGCACTGGTGGTGTATCTGGGTTTCATGAATGTCTAATTTAAACTCTTAAATATATATTGTCTGAGTTGCTCACATGACAGATATGTCCTAATTCAGGAACTGAGTAAATTGATTGGGATGGGATTTGAATTCTCTTTTAGAAAGAGAAGGCAGAATGAGGGGCTAGAGACGGGTCCAATTTGATAAATCATCAATATTATTGCAAACATTATGTAAAGATTTTAAACTGAAAGATGGCTTCAAACTTCATAGTCAGGGGAGGGCAGGTTTCACATGGCACTAGTCTCATGGGACCCAAGCCTCACGCATTTTGTTTTGATACGTGATTTTACTTGCACGACCGCTGGCCTAACCCCTGTTTTTTTTTTCTCTGACCATTGTCTGCTGTCATGTACAATTTCTATTCCAACAGCTGTTACTGTGGGGAAGGGTGTGTGGAAGCTCGATATTTTGCTTCTGGAAGGTGAGGAAGTGACGCAGAGGTTCAGGGAAAGATATAAGGAATGGCGGTCTTTGTATGACCTGTTTGGCACAAGAGCACAGTGGCTGACCCTGCGCTCTGACCCCCAGCTTCTCTCCCTGTCTGTGTGTCTCATGGAGTTAGAAAGGAGTTACAAGCTGTGCAAACTTCCAAATCGGTAACATCATTTCAAGGGTGTATGATAGATCATTCACAAGATCAAATGGCTGTTTATTATTGTAAGATTGTAGTTCACTACTGTTCTTTTGACTCTTGAGCTTGCATTATACAGTCGTTGAGTGCATTTTGAATCTAAGAGATATCCAACTGATTCAACCTGTCTGATGAATGTTAAATGGGTTGTGACTTTTGGCAAAGTTTTTTGCAATATTATTTGTTTCATGAATACCATTCATCTCTAAAACAACTTTCCTGTCCCCTGAACATATGTTTTACATTGCTTGATCCCATTGGGTGCAACCTTTCCATTGTACTCATAATGTGTTTGCATTAGGAGTGTGTTAAATAAGCAGAAAAGAGCCCTTTTCTTCAACTGCTTCTGATCTTATACAGTGGTCAGAATCTGTCATCCAAAAGCTGATGAGTGGGGGGGGGGAATTAGTACAGATGCACAATCCATAAAAAAACATTAAAGAGCATAAGGGTTTTCATCACATGGACTTGTTTGACTGTTGAGGATTAATATTTTGGTGGCAGATCAATTAAAGGATCTGCAACTGTGCCTGGAAGGTTGCTGGTTTACATCCCAAGGTCGGCAGAGGAATCCTACTCCGTTGGGCTCCTGAACAAGGCCCTTAACCCCAACTGCTCCAGGGGTGCCGTATAAATGGCTAACCCTGCGCTGACCCCCAGCTTCTCTCCCTGTCTGTGTGTTAATGGAGAGCAAGCTGGGGTATGCAAAATAGGAATTCCTAATGCAAGAAATTGTATATGGTCAATACAGTGATCATATCTTATTGGCACATGGTAATCTCCAAAGATCACGGAATAGGTTTATTCCATGCTGAAAAGAGAAGAAAGAAAACACAACGTTTTGACCATGGAGCCTTCTTCAGTTATGATTTGATTTTTTACAATCATACCCACACAAACTTTGCAAAATCTTGCACACACAACCCAGATATGTTGACTTTTTTTAAATTTGGGGGTAAGTTTAAGAAACACATAGTTCTTTTCTCAGGAATCCTCAGTGAAAAGGTATGCAGATCCTGTGCAGATGCAGGAGCAAGTAGTTATTGAGACAGTCGAACAATCCAGAACGTCAGGCGAGGTCCAAGGTCGAGAGGCAAAAGGGAGTTCAGTAACCAGTAAGGGAGATTCAAACAGAAGACTCAATACCGAGTAGCAGGAAGCGGGTTTAAAAAGGGATGGTTAAAAAAGTGCTGCAGAGCGTGTGCTGATGGATTAACACATGTTATTATTAACCTGCTGCTGGTACTGGTTAGTTATTTTGTGAGTTGATCCCCAGTGGTCGTGACAGTGACAGAATGCTGTTTTGTGATTGATGCTATATTAAAATATAGGGCCCGTAAAATTAAGCACAGAAATAAAAACATTTAATCGCACTATCTCTATCGCACTCCTACACTATTAACATCCATTGGGAGTTGAATTTCAATTATGTTTCCACTTCATTCAGCTGTGTTTTCTATTTTTCAGATTGTTGGCAATGCCACATGTTAAAGAAGGACAGAGGAGTAGGAGCCCAGAAGTGTGGTCAAGGGTTGGTGGAGTAGGCAATGTGATCAAAAACTTTCTGAAGTTTCTAAGCTAGAAAAATAAATTAGGTGGCATGACAATATGTGGTCAACACTGTCAAACAGAGTCCTTGGAGAGGATTGCTCCAGCAACAGGAAATGTTTATCAGTGATTTGGCATGAAGATAGAAAAAAAGTTAGAACCCAAGTGCTTAGGGCACAGAAGGGGGTGAGTATTGGTAAGGATTCCAAACCAGATGACAGTACACAATCTATAGTCAATATTTCAAGTCAAAGTGAGGGACATAGTTTGGAAGGCAACACAGAGCTCAGAAGTTCATCAGAAGATACAGAAGATGCATGGGCAGCACACGGCAGCACAGACAGTGGTGACATGTTAGAGGGAGAAAAAAAATCTGTGTAGAATCAGAAAAAAAGCCTGAAGAGCACAGTGAATATTCCCAGGGGGCAAGCTCGTCTGGGACGTCACCTCAGGATAAAAAGGGGATTAAGAAAGATTATGTCTGTGCTTAAAACTTTCAAAGTATGTCTAAAGGCTGAACAATGGAGAAAAATAGCACCTCTAAAAGGTACATCTAAACGAAGACGACCCAGATGTTATATAGCGAGTTCAGGAAGATAAATCGTTGCTGCCCAATAGCCTTCATATACCAATACATCAGGAAAGAGAACAGCAGAAAAAAAAAACTTTCTGATGATAAAAGCAGTCTGTACCTTCAGGTCCTGCAATGTAAAATACATAATGACGACAAGACACAAACCAATGGGCAATGATGACATCACAATTGATGTTGTACAAGTAGGGCAAATACAGCACAGTAAAAGGGAAACAATTTCAACAAGCACGTCAGCCTTATCGTCGCAAGATTGCCAGTGCCCTCACAAAAGGAATCAGCAATGTATACTACAGGAACCTGAGCAGAACTCCGCTTGCTGAAATTGCAGCAGGCAATTTATCTAAACCACTAACACAGAATGTCCTGAAAGTCATTTCATCAGAGTTCAGGAACAGTAAACGCATTCCCTATGATCCAGTGTTTGAATTACATATGGCACAAAAATATATGAAAGCATGCGACTTCGACACTGTCCATTTTTCAGGATATATAAAGATTTTGCAGTTAGACACATTTGCTGTCTATCTTTACACAGAACAGAGTATGTGCCCATCTAAAGATGAAGGAGAAAGTCAGCCTTTACCTGGATGCGACAGGAGGGGTAGTCAGAAAAATTCCATCGGAGAACAAAATAATTTTGTAATACAGTCTTACGTTACCTGGAGGTGGAAAAGAAAGCCTCCATTACCAGTGTCTGAAATGTTGACAACTGACCACACCATTGTCAGTATAGAACGTTGGCTACGTAAATTCATGTTTGACATCTCAACATGTACTACCAAGAGAGTGCAGCATGTAGAAACTGACTACAGCTGGGCCCTGATTCATAGTGGTTTTTTTGCCTTCAATGGGGACACCAGTATACCATGCATTCTTAAATCGTGCAATGAAAGTCTGCCAAGGCAAACTTAAGTACACAGAACTTCAGATGTTCACTGTTCTGCACCCTTGCTCTGCCCAGGTCATAAAGGCTGTCTCTCAAGCAATTAGTAAAAAAACAACAGACAAAGCACTGCGAGACTTTGCAACATTTTCCTTTGCCATCCTGCAAAACAGCACATTTCTGGAGAACTTTGAGTGTCTACAGAAATGTTTTCAAACACATCTGTATTGTACTCTCAAGCAGGAGGTTCACAACTGAAGTCTAATCTACTGTCTGCCTCCTTAACGCTTACATTTCTCAAACAACCACACCAGACCAGATGGAAAAGGAAGCAGAAGTCAAAGACACAGATGAGGTACTATACCCAAAAATGAGAGGCAGCCTGGGCCGCTCTCCTTTCGCTGTGGAGTTCAAAGGTATTTATGAAGACAGCATATCAGTTCAAGGACATGATGACTATGGGACACAACACAATGTGAACCCCTATTTCTGTGAAGACATAATTAGATTTCTGTTGCAAAGATACATGGCATTATTTCCACTGTGGAGTGGAATTTTGTTGGGTGACCTGGCAAGATATGCTTCAGACAGCAAAAAAGACATATCAATGTCAGAGGTAGCACAAACAAGAGCCACTAATTGTCATGTTGAGACCTGGTTTGGCATTGTCAAGCATTCAATACTTCAGCACAGGAGGAAACTGAGGCCAGCAGAGTTTATTACGATAATGAGACAATCCCTCCAAGGCCGGTACAGAGAACATATAATCCAAAATGCTCTCCCCAAAAAGGTTTTGATGGCACCATTGATCACCACTAAGACACGTCATGAACATGCACAGGAACAATGGGCAAAGAGAGCACCAGGTGTAGGCAAAGAAACAAAAAATAAATTCTACAGCGCACCACAGAAAATTCCAATCCCCCAAAAAATGAGAAAACAGGAAAAAAAAGTTAGCAATAGAAATATCGAAACAAGTGAAAATCGCCAGATGACAGCAATGGCCTGCAAGTACAGCAGGGGAAAGCAGGAACCACAGAATGTAAAGAATGGCAGCACAAAGCAGAAGGGAAAGTGTCACCCAAGCAAGCTGCCGTGGGCATGACTGAAGTGATCACACCACACTGTGATGCACGCCCCATCTCAAAACTTATAAAAGAGAAAACAGATTTCAGAAAGAAGGTAGGGTTTGTATTTCAAATATTTTTCTATGTGGACATTCACTTCTTTTTCAGAGCTTATGAATGTCATCTTCTACTACTGTAGGTGTTCTTTGTCGTTTCTCTCTAACTTGTTATACTTGTTGACAGTGGTGTATAATCTCAATTTTCGTTATGTTAGCTCCAGTGATCTCTTGTGTATGCTTTTGGCTTGGTAAATCTTTTTAAGGTTCACGCCCTTTGGAACATCAATCCGAGTGAATTAGTGGTTGCAGTTTTGCCATCCATGCACAGTGCAGACACATATATTCTTAGACACTCGGAGTTTGTGTCTCTGAAACCAGATGAGTGGCTCATAGGCGAGGTAAGATGAAAGTGTTTGATTGCATGCACTTGTTAAGGTTTCTGAGCTTTGTCCAATCAAATGTGTGTGGGTGCGTGAAATCACATCTTCAATTGTGTTTGCTTTTTCCATAAGACCATTGAGTGTAACTTTCAAGTAGTGAAAGAAACCATGGACTTGGGGAAGAAGGCTTTACTAATGAACCACTACACAACTGGGATAATCATGAGTGGGAATAGAGAGCTCATGGCTAGACAACATTTGTTCAAGGTAAAGACATCAAACACAAATTTTGATGGATTACATTGGTGAGGGGCAAACATGGTTTTTCTACTAACTAATAATTGTTTTATCAATAGAGAAACAAGGAGAGCTACAAGCAATCAGAACATGACACAACTGTGCCCATGGTGATGCCTAAAAAAACTACCTTTATAGTCAGAAATCAAAATTCAAAGGTAGCACATCATCCATGTGAGGCAACCTGTTGTGCTAATCTTGTCATTCTTTTCATTACGGGTCAACTCTGAACACTACAAAGCCATTATTAGCTTTTTTAACACTGGTGTCCATTGGAAATTGTTGGTAAGTGTGGTGCAGGTAATCCAAAACAGCATAGGTTTATAATTACAATTGGAACCATTACACAGTTCAAGTGATTATCCCTGTTGCATCTAAAACAATTACAGTCACAATGTATGTGTTCCTCTCCTGTTAAAAAAGGTGGACATGGATAGTGAGTGTAAGGCAATGGTGACAGTGCACTTTTCCTAAATTATTATTGTGAATACTGCTGTGCAATGAACAGACAACCAAGCAGGTCAAAGTGTCATGTAGGAAAAAAAGTACTGTTAGGTCATTTTCTGACTGTCTTTGCCGAGGTTTGCAAAATATTAAATGTAAAATAATATATAAATATTATATATATATAAAAAACTTTTGTTTTCAAAACATGAAATTCCTGAAACTGCCTGTGTGTCTTGCCCCACATTAAATGCAACTTCATGTCTGATGACGGGCCATTTGTTTCTTGCAGTATCTGTATGCTCCATCCCAGAAAGTCTTTGTGGTCAACCCTATGGGGAGTGACAAGATGGCAGACTCCACTGCAGCGGCAAAAAGGTTCAGGTAAGAAATCAAGCATTGGTTTCGTGGTGAAACTCTGCATGGGCACACACACATTTCAGGTTCAAATTCAGCATGACAAATATTTCCTCATTTATCAATAACCTATTGTTTGGATTCACAGGGACTTTTTCAAGCTGAGAAGGAACGTCTTGGAAAAAGAAGACTGGTTGAATATCAACTTGCACCCAAGCGTGATTGGTCACACCAGGCAAGCAGATGCTTCAAGCTGTGGGGTCTTTGTGCTGCAGGACAGCATAACCTTTCCACGCTGAAATTTTGGACTGTCTCAAAACTATTGTATGAGAGATTTTTAGGGAAATAATTGTGACAAACTTTTGTCTGTTAGATGGGCACAGACATCATGAACAATTTCCCGGATATTCCAACATACATCGAAATAAACAGCAGCGCCAAAGAAATAAGAAAGTTGCGGAAAGACCTGTCAATCAGAATTCTTGAAGCTTCAGGTATTTTATTATTTGATCCTCATTGCCTACGTTTATTGGAGTATGTTGTTTTCCTGAAGCATGTTCTGTCTCTGTAACAAGTCTGAATGAAAAAGATTCTCAATTTATTTATATGCAGAACTCATTTGGGTGTTCTTTTTGTACTATATAACACAGTGATGAAAAGTTAATTAAATCACATTTCACACAGTTAAAATTCAATGACACTTTGGCCTTCGTCGTGGTTGACACAACCATTGTCTGGGAAAAGTGTGGGTCTAAATTGCCCATAAGGCAGCAAGCTGGTTGAACATAGCTGTGTTATCATGTGCCCCCTTAAAATCATAGCAACACAAGCTGACGCAAAAAAGGGTAACAGGTGTTGACAGGAGTATTCTGAGACATGACAATGTGCGGTTTAAGAAGCAGTAGAACACCTAATCAGGAAAGTGCATACGAAAAGGTCTCTATCAAACTGTCTTCAATTATGCAACAATGATCTGTAGATAACATTGGAAAAATCAGTCTATTTGGCATGTTTATTATAGCTCCTCTCCAGGACATGTGCCTGATGTATGGAGAAACACCGGTGCGGCAGACAAACTGGGTAAGTGAACATCATCTCTATCTGTATGTGTAATGTACACACATACTAACAAAACATACCATTGAAATGTGATAGCTGAACTGATATAAGGTTTACTGTCCGTGTAGATTCAGTGTGACAGTTGTGAAAACTGGTTCCATGAATTGTGCATCTCAAAAGAAGAGTATGAAAGCGCAAAGAATGAAGTATCATGGATATGTACATTTTGCCAACCCCAGTTTGGTGAGTATGCTCTGCATGCAAACTATCACTATGAAAGGGTTTTTTAAGCAGGACATGTAGTTTTAGATTCAGCAGAAACATAGGATGACATATTTCAGTGGACGTTATAATTGTTTGTTATTGTTAAGAAGTTTGGATTGCAGGCTTGTCTTCTGGCATTAATGGTTCTATAAATTAGAGATAACTTTTAAAAAAACACACCAAAGAAGGCACACATAAAAGATTACTGATAATCTGTGCAATTTATTACATGACACAGACATCTCAAAGATAGAATTACTGTGTCAGATTAATGATTAGACATGGATGCATCAAATCACTTACTAGGTTTCTTTCCAATAGTATAGAAACAAAGACACGACCATGAACACCTAAAAGAGCTTGCCATTTAGCACAGAAACAATATAATGTCTTGCTGTAAAAACACAAAGTAAGAAAAAAGGAGTTTGATTAGGAGAGATCTGGCAAATTGTGCAAATACCTAGATCTTGATCTGTGACCCATTTATACTCCTTGGATCCTTTGCAGTTCATAACCCTTCTTACGGTTTTATATTTCAGGCACTGTTGATGAGTGAGCATCCACCCCCTACTCCCAAGAATTACATAATAGACATGTTGGAAACTCAACAAGACTGTCAATGTGTTCTCAGCAGAATTCACCTCCAAAAGACACGTAAGTACAAGTTTCAATATCCCCCCAAAATTTATCTTGGGTAAGAGTAAACTTTCGTACACTTTGCCAAAAAATAATGAAAAACACTAGAACACAAAATCACTAGAAACCATTTGTTATCTATTGCCAGAAACCAAACAAAGTCTGTATGAAAACAGTAAAAAAGTTAATCATGTTAACACACTGTTAACATCACTGTAGTAGTGCAAAGAAATGTAAATCGACAGTATGTCAACATGAAATGATTTCCAGATAAAATTGTATCCATCCTAGAAAGATAGATTAATCAAGAAATTCCACTCGGTTGTGAGAAAGATAAAAGAAAACTGGCTTCTATCAAATAGAAGTGTATCTAGGGTGATTTCTTATTATTAGGTTTCCAAAACAGTACCCTATCTACCTTCAGACGGGGCACAGTGCTAAAAGGATTCTAACCGGAACAACAAAACACAATCGCATCATCAAAGTCCGAACTCCACCGGCTTTCAATATCGTACCATGTACATCTCCAGGAGTGGAGACTCATCAAAAAGAACAGCCTAGAACCAAAGTGATACCACAGTGACTTTTCTTACAGTAACGTTAAGGTAGTTGTAGGATGCTGTCTAGATCGATGAACAGATTACGTTAACAATAGCAAGCAGGTAGCAGAGCTAGCTGTTCTGCTTCCTATGGTCATATTGAGCATTTAGGCACACAGCCCCTAAATTGTGGAAATATATGTCAGACCTTTTTAAGGATGCCCCATACCTACAAGTATATTTATCAATGCTGTAGTCTTCTACATCGTCTCTGTAGTCTTCTTTATCCCGAGTGATCTAATTCTTTAGGAGGTGCAGAAACATAGATATCAAGTGGGTAAGTAGACAACCACGTTGCAATTGTTTTTTCTGTGTCTAACCCATTTATTTTTCTCCACACCATTCCTCCCACTGTTCTCTCTTCGGTGCCTTTGGTTGATATTGAGCTCCGTCCCCCATGACAAGGGATCCTCCTGGATTACTGAAGCAAGGAACCCAGCCTACAAAACTCAAGATCCTGTACTGCTCAACCCAGTGGATGGGACACACTCAACATTAACATCTAGTCTCACATAATATATGAAATAGAATTCACCGTGTCAATCTGCATGGTTGTGCATGTGAACTGTTTCTAGTAACTACTTGTCATATACAGCCAGGACCTGGAGGGGAGGTCAACCATCAGGCCTTGGACCCCCAGAGATTATTTTTCTCCTTTGGAGTTTTTTGTTTTTCTCTCCTTCGTGCCTGATGGCTACACAGTCACATCATCAAGACTGCATACCACACCTTCATTGTGATTACAGATATAGCTTATTTAAAATGTGAAATTAGGAAAAAACTAAAACAAAACAAGGGAAATAAAAAGAATGTAAAATCTAAAATTTTCAGATGTTGTGATGAAGCTTTTGACTCATGAATAGCACCCCCTATCCCAGTGTATTACCTGTAGTGTAATCTTCAGAAAATCATAAAAAAATAAAGAAAGGGGCCACAGCCACAACAAGGTTGTATGAGGTTCGGGGGGCTGTCTGGTGTGTAAAACACTTGGTTGTAGCATTGTGAATGTTGTGCTTCAAATGCTATTGAGTCATGAAGAGGACCTCCCTATCCCAGTGTATTGCGTGTCTAATAGGTGCCGTATTGAAAAAATCATAACAAAAACTGAAAGAGGTTTCACAACCCAAAGCAAGGCTGGGAAAGGTCAGAGGACCTGCTTAGTGTGTAAAACACTTAATTGCAGCATTGTGGGTGCTGTGGTTTAAATGCTATTGGCTTGTGAACAGCATCCCCCTATCCTAGTGCACAGTGCCACATTCAATAAAACCATGAGAAAAAGAGATTCACAACCCAAAGCTCTCCCAGTCTTCTGTGTAAACAATCATGGACATCATGATTTGAACATCATGGGTGCTGTTTTTAAAAAGCTGTTGAGTAAAGAACAGGAATTTTCTTGCAGAATGAAAACAGGAAATAAAGAAAGGGTTTCAGAAATAAAACAAAGCTTTATTCCCGTGCTGACAGTCTGGGTAATTGGAAACTGCTGTTCTGCTTCCTATGGTCATATATGGGTTTTTCGCATGAAACTCTATTGAGCAGTATTTCTGCGTAGTGAACGTATGTATGTATACAGCGGTCCCCCAGTGTTCCAGATGGTGCGTAATTGCGCATCAATCAAAACCCCGAGTGTCAGGAAAGAATAATAAGCTCACTGATATGTTTATTTCAAAGTCGTGGTCTTTAAAATGCATTTGGTTTAAAGGCGTTCTGTGTTATATGATATGTGATATGGACACAAGAATATTCGTGCGTGGAATAAAAAGACAAACTGAAGGCTGTGAGAACATTCACAATGTACTTTATACACAGAGCAATTGTATATACAAAGCAATTGTTTCATAAAAACGCTACAGGCGTGCCAAAATCGTTTTCGTACTTCAAGCTAACTTTACCCCGGTGAAAGTTACAGACAGGCTCCACTCTTTTGTTGTGATGTCATTTTAATTAATGTTAGCTGTGATTAGGTGTCGTTTTTGTCTCTTTTAACTTAAGAGTTAAAGAGTTTAAGAGTCTGCTCCTTTCTTCCTGGTATAGAAATAACATGTTCCATGTTTACAACCACCACTATAAATTATTTGGTCAGCTCTAACGCCTGTCTGCGTTGACAAGGCATCTCAAAATGACATATTAAATAAGAACACGATCTTTCCGGTTACCATTCCTGTGGTTGGAGCGTTGTTTCACCCTTTTTCGTTCTTCTACAATATTTACAGACAGGGCTTTATCACTGGAGTTGTACAGAAGAAGTGTGCATCAGTACTGCTGTTGTTCTATGCGTAGTTTAACCGAGATCACTTAAAAGATGCAAAAAGCTTTCAAAGAAAACAGAATTGAAAGACAGTAGAGTAAGGAGGTAAAAAAGCACTCCCCCGTCGAGGAATTAACCACCGTCGCCCATGTGACTGGATATAAAAATAACTGATTCGTTTTTGCCCAGTCTCTGGAAGCTTCAATGCGATTATTTTTCCTTCCTTATTTCTTCATTCCCATGAATTTACTCTGTAGTAGAGGAAACACGAAAGTGGGAAATTGTAGGCATTCTCCATTAGCACACAGCACCGGGGATGTAGCTCAGTGGTAGAGTGCATGCTTTGCATGTATGAGGTCCCGGGTTCAATCCCTGGCATCTCCACGTGCTTTATATTATTGTGCTCACATCGCAGTCTTCTGTTGAGTGAGAACTCTTTGTCGGTGTTCATAGAGAGCCAGGTTTACACAATTAAGTTCAGTCACACACGAAGTGCTACAGTGTTGCTCTGCTGTTTTAGATGTACCTCCAAAGCATTTAGTTCTGTTAACTACAACAAATGATTTGAACTATTTTAACATCATATTCAGGAAATCCAGAGAACGTCTCCACACTTGTCGTGGCTGTTGAAGAAATCACCTGTTAAATCTCACCCGGGATTTCCTGAGAAATCATTCAGCGAGCAATCCTCCCTCTGGACTCCACACTAAACTGAAAGCTGCGCGAATTCCTCACTGCGTGTCTTGTACTGTTACAGGTGCTCTCGTGTAGATGTGGAGCACAGCCATAAGGACACTTTGAACTTTTTCCGTATGTGAAGGAAAAGGCAAAAGAGCATGAATAGTATTAATCGTATAAAATATCCATGGTACAACTCGAGAAAGTACTGAAGGACTAAACAACGACTTTTGATGATTACAAGAGATTCAAGAAACACAACCGTCCACACACGGGCTTGGATCCTGAACGCTTTAATTAAGACAAAGCGAAGGATACGAACTGCAAACTCTCTTCACGTCTTACAGTTTGTGAAATAAAACAATTTCTTACTTTCTTAATAATTTCTTACTGCTGATAGACGATTTATTGCATTTTAACAAAATCACAATTACAAACATTTTGGGTTAAACTGTTATTCACACACTCTAACGAAGATAAACGTTAGTGTCTTCCGGTGTGTGAGCCCATTTCTAATAAGAATAAAAAATAAGTTATATAAATTGAATTGTTCTACTTTTTATACTTACATAGTCTTATTAATATTTCAGTTAAATATTTTCTTCTGTAGTAATACTAGTCTCGATTTACAATTTTTGGACATGGTGCATCTTAAATAACTTTGTTATTAGTTTCGGTTTTGGAAAATCGCGCCCAGAAGCTACCAAAACTGGTAATGCAATAGCAGCCTTCTGGGTGGAAAACAAAAAGTATTTCTTGGTATGAATCCTAGCTCATTTATAGGCGGCATTCTAGGACTTCTCGCTTCAGAAATCCTGTCAACGCATCGTACGTTTCTACTCCATCAATATCAGGAGTGTTATCACTACCAAACGCTAAGAATAGATCCTGGCAATACAAGATCTTCGTTGGAAAATTGTTTATTTTATTTTTTTAAAATATTTTCAATACCATCCAAAAAATGTCAAGTTTCAATTGTATGCAACTGATGAGATCTCTCTTCGATGGAAGTTATAAGTACATCCAAAACACATTTCTTGTGGATCCAGAAGAGGATCATTATGAGGCTCAAAACATGCCTGTCTCTTCATTTTTTGAGGACGAATTGATTATTGAGGTGTAATCATTGGTTCAAAACCCAAATCATCTGCTATTGCTGTTGTTTCTTTGATAGTTTCTTCAAATCCTTCAATTGATCTTCGATATCGAGGGATAATATCATACAAGTTGTGGTTTTCTTTTAATCACCAATTTTATTAAAAATTCACCTTCTTTTACAGGTGTCTTGCATCTATCACAAGATATAACAGTCCCCTTGCGTCCTCAGGTAAAATGTTTTAAAAAGTACAACAAAAGTACAATATACTGAACAGCATTTATGCTTACATGTATATTAAAATGAAGGTACATATACCAAGATATTAAAATACAATTGTACAGATTTGTGAAGTTTTCCACCAAATCTGCAGTGTAATTTTGAAGTATTATAGCTGAGAATGCAGGATGAGTATGAAGATCAAATTCAATGAGTGGAAATGATTTTCTTGGAAGTTGCTGATGTTGGTCATTATTGATCAGTCCAGGTGATATTGACTTAGGTACTCAAATGTTTACTTGGTGTAGCTTGAAATGTGCAAAACACTCACATTTCTTTCAAATATGAAGATGTTTTACTGTATCTAGTGCTCTGTACTGGTCAATCTGGGTGCTATAAAATACCTATGGTTTGAGGTGCAGTATAAAGTGAATATTGGGGTGTCTCTAGTGCTGTGGGATGCTGCGTTTTAAATTGAGCAGCTCCTGAAGGCAGGACAAGGAGTCTTAGATAGATAGATGCAATTTCTTCTCATGGGATCAATAAAGTTTCTATCTACCTTAACCTTTTGATTTGAAGGGAATGTAAATAACAGCCAGGTTGTCTCTTTGGTTGTGTTGTATCTGGCTCTGTCGACAGTGCCTTTTGTTCCTTGTGTGGATTAAATCATACTTATGAATTGATCACAAACATTTAGGCATTCTCTCCTTCTGGGGTTGATTTTATCATTGTGAGTGGCCAAAGGTTCCTTATATATTTAATTAAAAGTCTTTAATTGTACAAAATTAAGAAATTACAAATGAATGACAAAATGGTTTTAAAAAGTTTATTTTTAAAAAGGAAATGTTAAGAAAATGTATATACATTTCTGCACATCAGAAATGTTACATTCAGAATTCTATATCAATTAATAGTTTTATTTCAGAAACATATCATATTGTACAAGAAAAAAGACTGAATGGAATAGGGAACTTTAAGGTCTCCCTGTTTTAAAACACAAACTGCAGGTCCTGTAGACAAAGTCAATGAGCACAGTGACTCACTGGTCAGAGCTCTCAGGTGACAGACAGTGCTAGTGTGGAAGCAGTGGAGTGAAGTGGACTCAGGTCACAGACAGTCTCAGTGCTCAGAACTGTTTTAAGACTGTGTGACTCTGTTGGTGAAGCTCTTCTGTGTCTAGACCTGCTGGAGGAGGTTCTCCCAGACAGCCCTGTCAGTCTCACAGCGCCCATCCTCTCCCTGAGAGTCATCCCCAACATCATCGTAGTCAGTCCTATCAGGGGCAGGGGCTCCTTCTTCAGAGGGCAGTGTGGGCAGGACCCTGTCCACTCCAGGGCCAGGCTGGAGGACACCTGACAGAGAGACAGACTCATGATTTGTCAAATGAGCCAGTTATTGAAATAATATTGTTACATATTAGGATTATGAAAATTGTGAATATAAAAAATGACTGAGTAGATAAATTAAAAAATAAATTAATCATAACCCCCAACTTTTAAAGATTTTGCCAAGAATATACCCAAGCATTTGGTATAGTTAAAGGCACATAAGAGATTTGTTCTTTGGAACAGCTTTATTGAAAAAAAGTAATAGTTGAGACAATTAGTTAAATATTTGTTAACAACACTACACACAACATAAACATACAACACGCAATTACAAATTTGCTAACAAGGTGTTTTAGACACCTACATCCTAAACACCCAGAAAATCCTCAAACTGCTACCAAGTATTCAGCTTTTACAGAACACCTACATAAAAGAAAGAGATAAACCAAACCTTCTAAACCAAAGACATTACAACCTACAGTTAAATCTCTTTCTTTGTGAACCCAATTGCTACAAAATGAATGGGAACCTATCTCCCTGTTCTAAAGATGCTCCCACTAGCCAGGAGAGGCACTTTTTAACTAAGGGATTATATAAAAAAGAAATAAAAGTTTCTAAAAACAACAGAAAGGCAAGCTCTCTTTATGAGGTTCAAAGACTAAACTCCAGTCTGGTCTTTCCAGTTGATCTGGACAAGTAGTAGAAGCAAGAAGTAGCTCTCGCCTTCTACCATTCCTGGACAGTTGATTGACAATCATTTACCCAGAACTTTATGGTTGCTTTGATCTCTGAATCTCACACCTCAGCAAACATCTCCTTGCTTTGCAGCCACTAGCCATGTACTGTAATTGGAATTGGAATTGATGACATTACCCAGGTGTACCTAGATTTTTTAAAACACTTACATAGTCACAATAGTGTAGTGAATGGGGATTTTAATTTAAATAAATATTTTAAATAAGAAATTATAGCAGTATATTTTGAGAGTACTTGTAGACTTTTAGAAACTAATCAAACATAATAATCTATAGTCTCACACATGTATTCTAACCAGACAATATACAATTTATTTATATAATCATAATTTGCATAACAAACAATAAGCATAACAGAACATACTGTATCTGAGAAGTACTCTGCTTTGATATCAATGGCTATTAGTGGACTAACAGTTATAGTATACAGAATAGATGTAACAATATTGTACTCAAAAGCGTTTAATAGGTTTTTTTAATTAAATTGTATCTTTTTGGGAGAATTGATGATTCAGTGTAGAATTCACTTATACTTATGAAGTATCAATGCTCTAAAACCACAGTGAGGAAGACCTAGTAATTTCTGAGCCTAGTAATTCTCTCTGCAGTCAGAGAACAGAATTCCTGGTCTTGGGGAATCTAAAGCTTTGTTCTGCCCAGACCTCATTCACTCATCATTAATCAGCTGCTGATCAATTTAAATCAATTTAAATCTGATTGGCTAGGTGTGTCAGTAGGTGGGTTTCAGTGACTGTGATCTTTGTGATCTAACTTTGTACAATTCAGGTCTCTCAGTCTTTATTGGCTGTTATTGATCCTTGTAGGACATGACAGAGTGAAGCTACCGCTACTGCAAAATGCCTGATTCCCCCCTGTCTTGGATGAGAGTGCAACAGAGATGGATTACTGGAGGTTATCTTTCCCATCCCTGAACTACCTAACCCACACCGAGCCCCCTGGCTGTAGCCCCTTTTACCTGAAGTGGGGTCTTCCTCACTGCTAAACACATCACTGTATCCAGAGGGTGTCTCATCAGAGAGGAGTCTCCCTGTGAACAGAAGAGCAGGTCAGTAATGGCTCTGTCATTCTGACACAGACTGGCCTGTCAGAGACCTTTTCTCTTCTAGGTAGTGTTTATTTGCAGATATGAAATTAGGTTGAGACTAATTTCTAATGACAAAGGCTACTGTGGGCTGGTACAGGTGGTACTCCTTAGTCTTATTTATAATAACTCACCTGACACAGTGTCTGGACTATGGGGCACAGTGATGGCATCATCATAGTACTCAGGGGCCTCTTCTTTCACAGAGGACATCAGCTTTCCTAAAGCACACAGAGCACAGCTTCACTGTCACACATCAGCACACTGAGTTATCTAGAGCACAGGACTGCTGGAGCTCATCAGAACACACTGATTAACTGAACATCACACAGGATCTAAAACTCCAGGCTCTAAGTACAGGAGATCAGGGGGAACCTGATTTCCAGTCCTATTCACAACTGTAATAAATGTAAAACAATTCCTAGATTTTCAAATAAGATGTTGAAGGAAAACAGGGCAGAGAAAGTTTGGCTGTATTTGGACAGAGAGGGTGGTGATGTGAATCCTATGAGATACTGAAGAGTAGCCGGACACTGGCAGCAGTGACCCAGACTGAGTGTGCAGGGCTGAGATCACAGAGAGAGAGTCAGATTCATGTAACTGGTACAGAATAGTACAGACTCCGTATTCAGAGGCTTAGATCCAAGAAAGAGTAGAGAGATTCAGACTCTGTGGGATTGGTGCAGAGTTTCCCCATGTGATTGGACTGAAATAACCCACCAGACAAGGCATCTGGACTCTGAGGTACAGTTACAGCATCATCATAGTACTCTGGGATCTCTTCTTTCAGAGAGGTTATCGAGTCTCCTGAACCACACAGAGAGACAGAGAATTTACACTTCAGGACTCAGACTTACTTTGACCATAGAGCTGCAAAGTAATTGGAAAGTGTGATTTTAAATGTTTTGTGGTGTATAGTTAAGCCAAAACTCTAGGGTCGCTGATTAATCTGATCTGAAAGGCCGTTTTTACAGCATGCTGTTCCGCAGTCTCCTTTTCTATCAAAACCAATGAGAGCACCCCAGTATTGACCAGGTCTAGTTTTGCTCGGCATCTATGATTTGCTGAGATAAGGCTATTGTGAGGCAACACTGAAGAAACACGTGTGGTTATATTTATATAATTCAGGATTTTCTACATAAGTTCTCTAAATGTCAGCCTGGTTTGAGGTGAGAGTGAGTACTGGACTGAAGACCTCCTCACTCCCACACTGAGCCCCCTGACTCCATCTCCCCTCACCTGGTACTGGGTCTCCCTCACTGTCCTCCACATCATCGTATCCAGAGGGCAGCTCGTCAGAGAGGAATCTCCCTGTGAACAGGAGGACAGATCAATATTACCTGCAGTCAGACAGCAGACTCATTGTCTTCAACTGGCTGTGGAAGAAGCCAGGGTGTGAACAGTATCTCAGAGTTTGTGTGTATAAGGCAGATCAGGAACTGTGAACTGTGGTGTCAGTTACTTTGACACCAGTTGAGAAAAAAAAATCCTATAGTCAGTCAGCACTGTCTCTTACTGGGAGAGAAGCCAGGTTGTCAACAGAAACACAGAGTTTATGATGCTTTCCTTCACTTACTTTGACAGCAGTTGAGAAAGAAAACTCTACAGATTTAAAACCAGTATGGTGAGATTTTCTACAAGTGTTAAGTCCTCAGATCTTCCTCAGAAGATGGAGACTAATCACTCCTGAAGACTCTCTCCACTCACCTCTCCTGGGGGCGCTGTAGGTTCCCTCTCTGGCCAGTTTGTACTCTATTTCCTCATAAACGGCATCATGATAGGGGGCGAGTGCTCCCTTAGATAGGGCTGTGTGAGAAAACAGACACTCAGGGTTAACATACAGGGAGAGGAGTGCAAGACATTGACTACTAAACCTTCTTTGGACATTACAGCACATAAATGTTATGCTTCTGGATTTGCAAATTTCCTGATATCTCCATCTGTAATTGTTGATAATCTTTTTTAAACTTTAAATGGTTTTCTCTACCAGGTTTATTCCTCAAGGTAATTATGTAAATATAAGTTCCATGTGAGTGACAGAACTGACCACTAGAGGTCACTATGTGGATGGAGAATTCCCTCCCTACCTTTCCTCAGATTCCTGTTCTGGATCAGCTGCCCCACTAACAGGGCCAGCACCACGAAGAGCAGAGCCCCCAGCAGCAGGAGGACCAGGGGCGAGGCAGACAGGCCTCCCAGTGGCTGTGTCTGGGTTGTTGTCCTGGTTCTGCCTGAGAGAGGGGGAGAAAATGGATGAACAGGGATCAGGAGAGGTGCTCTTGGGCTCATATACACTTCGACACATGTCCTGTTCTCCTCCTGTTCCGATATGTGGCTATCATGGCTTCAGGGTTAATCCAAGATCACCGAAGAATAGTTAAGGATTCCCAATCTAACCCATCAGGACTGTCACTAAATCAGTAAGGAAAGAGAGGACACTAGCACAAGATCTACACTGGGAATCTGAAAACACTGATCTTCACCCTGAGAGAGGAGAGGAGACATTACAACAAAACTGGGAATCTGAAGAGACACTGATCTTCACTATGAGGGAGGAGAGGAGACACTACAGCTACACTGGGAATCTGAAGAGACACTGATCTTCACCCTGAGAGAGGAGAGGAGACACTACAGATACACTGGGAATCTGAAGAGACAGAAAGACAGGAGTTATCAATGACAAGGAAGATTTCTGTTCACCTGTAGCTGTTGCTGGACTGGCTGTTGTCTCTGACAAACCTGTAAAAGAGATAGGAGAACTGTCATTATTTTGCCTTTGGTTTTACAGCAGGTTGAATCCACAGTGGTCTTAAAAAGAAAATCTTTACATTTGTTCCTTGAGGTCAAATCTAGGATTGCTGGATGAATGGTGTCTTGTTCGGAATTAAAGCCTAGTGTTGTTCACATACACAGGGCTACAAAACATCCCAATCTTGTGACTGATGATCTTAGTTGGTTCAGTTAGATATTAAGCAGTGATAGAGTATGGGTAACATAAGTCTAACTTCTCCATTGATCTGCTACCTTGTTCATCTACAGTTCTAAGACTCTCCTCACCTGTACAGGTAACCCCTGCATCCTCCTTGTGTAGACAGTCGCTCTGATTCAGTCCAGAGTGACAGCAGTCCCACAGGTGAAGCTCACTGCCTGTGCAGTTCACCTCGTCCAGCCAGATGGTGCCACTCCCTGGTCCGAATGAGGCCTCTATCTCTGCGCTCATTGCATCCCCACAGCCCAGCTGTCTGCAGACCACCTGGGCATCCTGCAGGTCCCAGGAGTCATCACAGACTGTCCCCCAGGAGCCCTCGTACCGCAGCTCCACCCGACCAGAGCAGTTAGTGCCTCCAGCCAGGCGCAGAGCCAGTGGGACTGAAAGTCAACAGAAAGTTTACCGAGTGTCATCAGATCTGTGACTGTAGAAGAGAGCAGTGAGGTTACTGAGTGTCATTAGATCTGTGACTGTAGACGAGAGCAGAGAGCTTACTGAGTGTCTTCAGCTCAGTGACTGTAGTAGAGGTTAGTGAGGTATTGAGTGGCTCTAGAAGAGAGCTGTATGGTTACTGTTCCTCAGCTCAGGGCTGCAGTGTCTCTGACTGTTTTACACACTGAACTCACCTGGGCAGTGCTGCTGAGGCTGCTCTTCCTGAGGGGCTGGAGTGCTTCTGTCAGCTTCTTTTCTAGGACCTTCAAAGATTAATAATAATTATTTCATTTTATACATGTTTGGATATAAATTACTAAGAATTCAGTTTAAAGCTTTTGTCTGTTTTAAATATGGCAAAACAAGAATTCACAGAGCATTACTCTTCCCTCTGTACCTGAGCAGGTGATCTCAGCCACTTCCCGATCTGTGCAGTCATTCTGACCCCAGGGGGAGGAGGGACACTGCCACAGGGTGGAGTCATGTTTGCGACAGGAGACAAAGTCCAGCCATTTGGGATCAGGGCTCAGCCTGGAGTTTGTCTCTCTGACGGTGCCCTTGTCTCCACAGCCCAGCTGTTCACAGATCACTGCAACTGTGGAGTCTGTCATGCTGTTGGCACAGATGCTGCCCCAGGTGCCGTTGTAGTAAACCTCTGCCTGTCCTGAACAGCCTGCAGACAGTCTCAGGAGAGTGTGATCTGTCAAGACAGCAGGGAAAGTCAAAGGCAACAAACCTTGACAAGACAGCCCAATGTTTCATTCTGAACTGATAAGAAAAAAAACAACAAACAATGTGAACAGCAATCAGTCTCATTTCCTGTGCTAATCCAGTTATAACTGACTCACGTAATGAAACAAGGACAGCTGTATAATAACACAGTTGACATGAAGGTGACAGGTGTGTGTGGTGCTGTTCATTCAGAATCTGGACAGTGCATCACACAGAGCTTTAAAATCCCATTACATGATCAGGTTCTGATCCTAAACGTCATTCTGATCAGCTTGGCTATTCAGCAGGAGCACAACTAAGAGATTGAGACATGAAAGTAGAATGTGTGGTTCAGGGTGAGTGGTGCTGCGCTGTGAGTGGAGAAAACGTGGCTCAGGGTGACATTTAACACCAAGTGGTTCATCAGGATCTGACAGGAAGATTCTTGGAACGAATCAAAATGAAACATTTGAGGCAGAAAATCATGAAATATAATGCCCAAGACAAATACACCCAAACAAACAACAGGTCTTATTGATGTGAGAAGTTTAAAGTTTGGACCCTAGAGTTTACTGGAGGACTGAGATGAATATCTCCATTCACTAGTGGAGGGGAATTTATCTTGAGTGCCAGAGTTTCTTTCTCTCTTTATTTATTTTCGCTGGGATGTGAATATGTGCATTCCCAGCTGTATCATCAATATAAACACCTGAAGAAGGCTCCACGGCTGAAACGTTGTGTTTTCTCTCTTCTTTTTTTCAGCATGGAATAAACCTATTACTTGTTCCTTTGCAGTCTACGCATGCTGATGCAGCTACCCACCTGAACTCATCAATATAAATATTTATTTTAAAATTAATTCTGCATCCAGCTCAGTCTTTTCCTCAACAAGATGTATTTAAGCACTCCAGATGCAAACCATATCCACAATGTGGAATTCCAGTATGTGGATTATTTTATTTAGTTAACTTACTGAACACAATATTCTCACATCCTCACAAATCAAACACATCTAGGCACTCTAAATGAAAGCCTTATCCACAATGTGGGATTAAAGAATATGAATCATTGTAATTTTAATTATCTCCCCTACCTGAACACAGGATTCTCACATCCTCCTTGTGTCCACAGTCATGCTGTCCCCACCATGCTGAGGAACACTCCCCCAGGGACGACTCATTCCCCAGACAGCCTACCTCATCCAGCCAGATGGGACCAGTTCCCTGGCTGAAGGAGGATGGCACTGGAGCACTGAGGGCCGCCCCACACTGGAGCTGCCTGCATACCACCTGAGAGTCTGCCTGGTCCCAGGAGTCATCGCAGACTGTCCCCCAGGAGCCATTGTGATAAGCCTCCAGCCTCCCAGCACAGTCAACTCCTGCCCCAACCAGCCTGAGGGACAGCTGATCTAGGAGCAGAGAATTAGAGGTCAGGGGTCAGAGATCAGGAGTTCTAAGAGATCACCATGACCTGCTATTACAAGTTGAAGATTAGCTCAGCCCACTAGGCACAGCAGATACAGTCAAAGTACAGTGTTTCTTGACTTTTGATTAATTTAATACAGTATATACACTTATTGTAACAGATTGTTCATAAGCAGTATACCAGATAAGTTACTTTTCTGACCCACTGCTGGGCACAGAGACAATAGCTCCACCGGTGACAAATTGCATTATTCAGATAGATGTGTTTACCATAGATCCCAAAGACCCGAGTGTGTTTGTGACACACAGAAAAAAACTGCACACACGCAGCTGTTGCCTCACAGACTGATCTGGGATTCCACTTAGCAACAGAGACATCAACACACACTGAGAGCCCTGGAGATACAGAACAGGGGCTAATTCATACCTGGTGTTTTGGAAGAGGGAACAGCTGAAGAAGGAAAACCTGTGAAACAAACAGAGAGAGAGAAATCAGACTGTGAACCGTGTATGAGAGGTACAATTAAGCACAAGAAATGAAACTAGAATTAAATCAGCACTGATGTGATTAAGACAGTCCTCATCCTCTCTTTACCTGCTCCAGGTGAATCTCTGGTCATATTTGAGTCTGTAAAAGAGAAGGAAGCAGCTCATTTCTGTCCACAGGAGTGATGTTTCACCAGTGGAGTGTCAGCTGTGTGTGGGGTTCAGGTGTACATAACATCTGTAAACCTTGACTTTCTGAGACTCACTTTCTTTTCAGGCTCCTGTTCAGTTGGGCTCTATTAATTAAACTAATTAAGCAGGTCAGATGTTAATTACAGGATACTGAGTTAAATAACTTTCTTTCATCTTTTAGAACCATCAGTGAAATCAATATAAATATAAAACTGATTTTTAGTCCTCAGTTTATTTGTGTATCTCTCCATCAGAAAGAAAATGACAATCTAATAACCCCTTGAGGGAATATTTGAGATAGATATGACATGTTTAAAACACACTCACGTTTTAAGGAATATGTGTTTTCATCTTTCCATCTCTTACATAACTGGCAGTGTGTAACAGAGCAGATATTCAGTCAATCATGAAAAGAGTGTGCTGCTGTGTGTAAGCAGAGGGAGTGTCACTGTGTTTTATCACACGATTATCACAGCATTTATCACAGCATTCTCACCAGAGATGACTCCTGCGTCCTGTCCATGAGAGCACACTGCTCTCCCCCATGAAGAGACAGCGCAGTGTGAGAGACGGCTCTCATTGCCCCGGCACTCAAACACATCAGCCCATACTGGTCCACTGCCCTGTCCAAACAGGCCTGTCCTGGTGCTGCTACAGCCTCTCCACAGTCCAGCTGCTGGCAGAGAGCCCTGGCATCTCTCAGATCCCAGTACAGGTCACACACTGTCCCCCAGTCCTTGAAGAGCCACTGTAACTCCACTCGGCCAGAGCAGGAGTCAAAGCCGTTCGCCAGCCTGAACCCTGTGTATCCTGCAGATAGGAGAGAACTTCACCAGCATGACACCACAGCAGGCCACAAGAAATACAACAAATTAAAGTACCAATACAGTGAAAAAAACTATAAGATCCAGCACATAGTGATTGAAAAACCAATAGCAGGCATAGAATAAGAACAGATATTGTGATGCCATAAGTGATTGTTTCCTCAAAGGGTGCTACTTTCCCTGGGGACTCATTTTTCCAAGTTTTCCCCATACATAAGATAACGATGTGCAGCTCATAGGAGACAATTAGCACCCTGCTCTAGGCCACATAAAACCAGGAAGGACTTGGAGAAGACAGAAAAATTCCCCAATAATTGCCTAAGCCTGGCACATATTGAAATAAAGTATTAATAAACCGTCCCCAAGATGAAGGTTTTCACTTATATTTTTATCCCTACAATTCCAGTCTTAGGCCTGAAGAATAGCGTTGATATTTCTGTAACAGTCCTTGCCATCACACTGGCTGTTTACCTTACTTTTCCTAGCTTCATTGGTGAGGAGCTTTGTTACAATTGAAAAATCTACCTACTACCTGCTAACTGTACTTTTTTTCCCACACAGTCTGAGGGCTGAAGGGTAGGCTGCTGCTATTAAAACAGGCTTTGGCACAGCCTAGGCTGATTCGTTTTCCCAGCCTCAAGGCTGAAGGGCAGTTTTCACCATTGCACAGGCTGTAGATACACGTTTCACAAAACAGCCCAGGCAGAAAGCACCATCCCCTCAGTTGTTACACTAAACCACCTGTGTTATTTTCTTCCCCTAGCAGTTTCCACACCGGGCGCTGATGGGAACACCGACACAGCCACAGGGACTGTCCTACGGTCACTCACACTCCCCTCTGCTACACCCTGGTTATCCGCAAAAATGACAACATCCTCAAAAACAACAAGCTCCTATGTCTAGTGTGCCCGGTCCAGGTCATATACTGTAAGTTCCAGCTAACAAATCATGTTTTAAATTAAGTCTGGTGTGTGGGGTGTGTGCTTGGGACCCTGCCTAGAACCTGCCGATTGCATGCTGCCCCACTCGACACTCCTCAGGAGATCACCCACTCTCCCCTGGAGATCACTCAGTCTACAACAGAGATCACCCAATCACAATATGTATAATTTACGACTCTATAACGATTGTTTCCATGAGTGAAAACAGTGTGACTCTCTTACCTGTACAAGTCAGACCCACAGCTCTGTTCTGGGAGCAACTCTGCTCTGGCCTGGCTGCAGTGGGGCAGTGCTGTAGCTTGGACTCTTGTCCTTTACACTGGAACTCCTCTGACCCAACTGGACCCTGGCCCTGTCCGAAATGAGCCCCTCTGTGTATCACTGAAGGAGCCCCACAGTCCAGCTCCCGACAGACAACCTCTGCACCCTGCCAGTCAAAGTCAGAGTCGCACACTGAGGTCCAGGTGTTCTTGAGATTCACCTCCACTCTCCCAGAGCAGAGACTGTGTCCATTCACCAGCCTCAGGAAACCTGCAATAGAGAACTACAGGCAGTCAGTCTGAGCAGGTAATCTCTCATAGTGCAGCTCATTGCTCACTGTCGCTGAACCTGGTGCCTGTGAGAATTAAACTTACTACCCTATGAAAATAAATTACCTTCATGTGAAAAATAGATATCATAGATTCTCAATTTAAATCTTGACTTCTTATTGTTCCATTCATAAATAGATTTACACCTATGATTAGGCGTAGAAAATTACATTTTATAAATGCATATACTATTACAATCAATTGTACAATAATGCAAAGTGCTTTCAATAAGAAAATAGATAATAGGATATAAAAATTAAATGAAAGAGAGGAGTGTTGGAAGAAAATCTGAAAGGTCAACGTCAAATAGTTAAACCAAAAAATATTTTGTGGCTGAATGTTTTAACTGAATGTAAAATTGATTAATTTCTTCCAGAAATAATGTAGATATATGTTAATCAAATAATTTTAGATGTATATTAAGATCAAAGAGGCTAAATCACCAATCTCCACCTCCACCTCCACCTGTTCTCTAAACTGTGTCTCTGAAGAAACTCAGTGCATTATTAGCTGTACACTGGGGCAAATAAAACTCACAGACACCAAATTGATCAGTCTGTAGAACATTACAAAATACCCAAATTATCACTATCATTCCAGCTGCTCAACATGCCCATAACTATTACTACAGCGCTGACAGTAGTGCTACATGTTGCACACCGACTGCTGTGAAATCAATCAAAACAGAAACTGATAACAAATCCATCCATGAATTCTGCTTCTTCCAATTCAGTGGAGCCAGAGGTATGAAATTAATAACTACAGAAGAAATGGCTGATCATTATCATCTAATTCACAAAAGAAGAGCAGCGTTACTCCAGGCGTTATAAACCCAAGGAACAGAGATCTCACATCCTGGCACTGCTGGAGCAGGACAGTCTGACCTGGGCACTGACAGATACTCTGGAGATGACCAGGACTGTCACAGCCTGGCACTGCTGGAGCAGGACTGTCTGACCTGGACACTGACACACACTCTGGACAAGACCAGGGCTGTCACAACCTGACACTGCTGGAGCAGGACTGTCTGACCTGGGCACTGACAGACACTCAGGACAAGACTAGGACTTTCACAGCCTGGCATTACTGGAGCAGGACTGTCTGACCTGGGCACTAACAGATACTCTGGACAAGACCAGTACTGTCATAGCCTAGCACTGCTGGAGCAGGACTGTCTGACCTGGGCACTGACACAGACTCTGGGCAAGACCAGGACTGTCACAGCCTGGCACTGCTGGAGCAGGACTGTCCGACCTGGGCACTGACAGACACTCTGGACAAGACCAGGACTGTCACAGCCTGGCACTGCTGGAGCAGGACAGTCAGACCTGGGCACTGACACACACTCTGGGCAAGACCAGGACTGTCACAGTCTGGCACTGCTAGAGCAGGACTGTCTGACCTGGGCACTGACACACACTCAAGACAAGACCAGGACTGTCACAACCTGACACTGCTGGAGCAGGACTGCCTGACCTGGGCACTGACACACACTCTGGGCAAGACCAGGACTGTCACAGTCTGGCACTGCTAGAGCAGGACTGTCTGACCTGGGCACTGACAGACACTATGGACAAGACCAGGACTGTCACAGCCTGGCACTGCTGGAGCAGGACTGTCTGACCTGGGCACTGACACACACTCAGGACAAGACCAGGACTGTCACAGCCTGACACTGCTGGAACAGGACAGTCAGACCTGGGCACTGACACACACTCTGGGCAAGACCAGGACTGTCACAGCCTGGCACTGCTGGAACAGGACAGTCAGACCTGGGCACTGACACACACTCTGGGCAAGACCAGGACTGTCACAGCCTGGCACTGCTGGAGCAGGACTGTCTGACCTGGGCACTGACACACTCTGGACAAGACCAGGACTGTCACAGCCTGGCACTGCTGGAGCAGGACTGTCTGACCTGGGCACTGACAGACACTCTGGACAAGACCAGGACTGTCACAGTCTGGCACTGCTAGAGCAGGACTGTCTGACCTGGGCACTGACAGACACTCTGGACAATATGACAACACACATTAGCTGAGGGCAAGACACAGTAAAGAGAAATAGACCCTGAGGAAGTATAGGCTCAATTACCGAAGCTCACTTCTATTAAGATTAATAGAAACAGTATTATTCTTCATGTATCTACAGTATATATTGGCTACAGAAGGGTGCATACAGTATGTGACCTTATTTCAGGCACAGTGCCTACATATTATTTTCTAATTTGTAAAGGGATGAGCATGTGGAGACAAGACAAGATTGTGATTTCTGTCAAACCCCTGAAGATTGATCTGCCATCCTCAGTCACCTGTAAGGTGACATTTAAAAGCAGGAAGCAGTTCACCCTGATGAGATGGGAGCAGAAGGAAGGGACTGATCACTTTTGAGAAAGATATTAAAGAGCTGGTAAGCAGCTTAACTGCCTGTTGTATTAGTTCATGTGAAGATGCTCATTCAAATGTTTAGCATTAGTGTTTTTTTTTTGTTTTTGGGTTGTTTTTAGTGTTCTGTAAATAATGAAACACTACTTTGGAAATGAAGGCTGTATTTGTAATCATCCAAAGAGCTACCTGTTTACAGCAGCTGGTTTCTGGATTTGACACTAACTTACAAAGCGTTTTTGTTTTCTGAAACCTGAACCCTGGAAGACATGGAACAGAGGGAGAAGGACATTTTCTGAGATGTTACATCAGATTTTTTAGTTATTTTCTGAGAGTGTGATTGAATTCATTATGTATTTAAAAAAGTTTACATATGTACACTGAGAACTGAGGGCACCTTTGCTAAAGGATTGTAGGAATATGGAACAGGTTACCAGATATCCCAGCTTTCTTGAAGAAACAGTGGATGAGATCCTTGGATCAATACTGACTACCAAATGGACCAGGAAGCTGAGAGATCTCCTCTACTTTGTAAGAGATTAAATTTTGAGAATACATATCAGTCATATTGTTTTTATTCTATAGTTTTTATTTCTATAGTTTTTAGATATTGTTGTAACTAATTTGTTTCACTCAATCTCACAGAATGCAGTCATTGTTGTTATGTTTGTAAATATATCAGAGAAAAGCAACTGATGTTCAATGTCAATGCTGTAATTCTTTGATCAATACAGCTCTTTGAATCTGAATTTAAATAGAGAAAAGGGAGAAGTAAGAGAGACACAGCAGAACTGTAAGTGAAAATGATCCTGATGAATTACAATGAGGACAAACTGGAGTTTTCAAATCAAGACCAAGAATAAATTTGTTTATACAGATCTATCGATCACATACTGTAAATTTATTTGTAGATTTATAGCCTTATGATCAAACACTGTCCTTTGGCCTCATTATTTGTCAATTGTAAAACCTAACAGAAAGCATACAGGTGGGGTTGGGGGTTTCAGACAGTTTTCAATATCTGTTCTACACACTGCAGGAAATACAATCCAGAAGGAGAAAAGACACAGTGACTGTGAGGGGTGCTGTCACAGCTCTCAGCAGGACAGGAGCAGTAAGAATGGGAGGATGGACAGATGGATTGTGATGATGGACTCTAGATAAATCGAGGAGTTTTAATTCTCCTCAGTGCTGGAGACTGGAGAGAGTCTGTGTCTCTTACCTGAACACCTCACTCCAGCATCATAGGCATGAGGAATGCTATACTGTTTCACTTCATCTTTTCCACAGTCCCTCAGCGCAGACTCTGCAGGAAACCTCACTCAGCAAGACTGATCCAGACCCTGGTCCAAAGTAAGCTCCTCCTGGTGCTGAAACAGCAGATCCACAGCCCAGCTGTCTGCACACCACTGCAGCATCATTGAGATCCCAGCCATTGTCATAAACTGTCCCCCACTCTCCACCATGATACACCTCCACTGTCCCCTCACAGGGACTGGCACCATTCACCAGCCTCACATCAGCACTGCCTGCAGAGAGAGAGAAACAATCCCTATCACCATGTCTACAGGATATTTTTATATTAAGACATTTCAGAAATACACCTGGAATTTTTATTTTGTTTTACCTGTTTGATTGGATTGCTAGTCTCTCCCATGGGGAAGAGACAGTGGAGTGACAGGAAGTCCACCAGCAGCCATCTTACCTCTCCCTCCACACACCTGTGTCCAGATCCTGTTATATATCTCTCTGTCCATATCACTGTGTGACTGCAGAGGGCTGTTCCACTGTGGACAGTACAGTGGTCAGTGGCTGTAAAGACTGTGCTCATGTGTTTCTAAAAGCTGTGGTTAGTACAGTGGTCAGTGGCTGTAAAGACTGTGTTCCTGTGTTTCTGGGAGCTGTGGTCAGTATAGTGGACAGTGGCTGTAATGACTGTGTTCCTGGGTTTCTGGAAGCTGTGGTCAGTACAGTGGACAGTACCTATAATGACGGTGTTCTGTGTTTCTAAAAGCTGTGGTTAGTACAGTGGACAGTGGCTGTAATGACTGTGCTCCTGGGTTTCTGGAAGCTGTGGTCAGTACAGTGGTCAGTGGCTGTAATGACTGTGCTCCTGTGTTTCTGGAAGCTGTGGTCAGTACAATGGACAGTGGCTGTGATGTCAGAAGGCTGAATGACTGAAACCAGGTTTGGTGTATCTGGTGTATCTGGGTTTCAGGCCCCACATGTACTTAGCAGTGGGCACTAACCACATGTCTGTATCAAGTAAGAGATTTAAACACTAATAAGTCTTTTCAACAGTCTACTTTGAAAATAAGTTATAAAATCCAAAACAGAATCTTATTTTCTTAATAGATGGATGCTTCACAACTTGTGCTGAAATATGTGAATTGTAATGCTGCAGAAAGTTGGAAAATCTGCAGAGGAGATATAATTGAAACCCAGGTGAAGGACTTTGAGCTCTTTCAGAGTTTGAATGATCAGGGAGTAACAGATCGAATTATTATGCTGGCTGCTGGGCTGAATGAAAAAGGTGAGCAGAAAGAAAAAATAAAGAGGGACACCTGTCTCCCAGCTGAAATAAAGAAAAGAAAGGCTGGAGAGTCAGTGAGGAAAAGGAAAGAATTAAAACAGCGAAAATATTTCGGGATCGAAGAGCAGGAGTAGTGAGAAATTAAAATAACCGAGTGATAAACTTGACTATGAGAGGAATGCGATCATTAGGTTCACAAGGCTTAGCTCTAATGATGGAGATTCGGTGCTCTGAACAGTTTCAAATAAAGAGGTGATTAGTGTGACTGGGAGCCTGAATGAAAGACTGAAGGTTTAATTGAAAGACGTCCTGACCCAGTCTGAATGACAGGGTGAGCGCTCAAGGGAATGTTGCTGTTGATGCGAGTCACTCCCAGCCCAGTCTGTACGTGAAGTGTGTATACTTACTGTCCAGAGCACATTTACAGTAACTAGATTTGTTCTTTTTGATTAAATTTCAATCACCTTCAGTTTGGAGTGTGAAATATTTTTTTTCCATTACACACTATATGCTACAATTCATTCAAATACTACTTTTTATTCATATATTTTTTTGCTATGCTTACATGATAAATATGTGAACAATGTGTTTTAGCTTTTACCTCTCAAGATCTTAGTACATAATTCACAGATTGAATTATAGTTGCACTTAATAATATATTCTAGAATCACAGTGCACAGGTTGTTTTTATTACTCTTTTTTTTAAATTCCATAATGTAAGAAAAATTATCCCTATCATTAGTTTTCTAAGACTTACAAACAACAATTCATTTAGCTGTGAAGTATCAGTCAAATTCAGAATAAACATGGAAAAATAATTAAACCTTTCTCTCTTCAAAATGAAGGACTTCCGGGTCAAATACACATTTCTTCCAACATAATAGACACATTTCTCAAATAAAACTCCAGTCTGAACAGATCCCAAACTTTTGTTTAAAGTTGAAAAAACTACAAGATTTGCCTCAGGACTCCTGTGTTGTTACTGAAACTGGACATTGTTGTCTAAAAGCACCCAGTATGGATTCAGGTCAGAAAACTACAACACACTGCAATACAAATACCTACCACCTGAATGTGACTGTTATAACAAATAAACACAACTATATGTCTTGTCCTCAATCGTGTTACAATGTTAGATCCTTCTGCAATATAATTACCATAGTATCTAAAACTACTGTAATCATTCTCAAAAATAACCATGGATCACAAATATTTTAATACATTTACCTTCAGTACTCTTATTTGTATTAGCTCATTCACCTGCAATAGTTACTAATATTATTTGTTAATCGGAAATGTGCCTTAAATATACTTTTATCTCTGATCACCTGTCTGTGTTAGAGAAGGCAGAATTGAGCACAATGAAATAAACAACCTTTGGTTAATATTTTGAAGATGTTGTATTATTGTTAAAACATTTGTATTCCTTTTTGTTTGCAAATGGGAAAATTTCCACAAGTCCTAGCACATGACCCAAATTACAGCCAAAATTTTGTATTTTATTATTATGGTAATAGATAAGGAATTGTCAAGTTGTATAACATTTTTGATAAGGTTGCTAAATATCTACAATATTAATAGTTATAATAATTATATGTTAGTACTTAAAAAACATTATCCTTAGTCTGTGTTGTGTGTAATAGTGTATAACTGCATATAAAACTATTAATACAGCATTAATAGAAAATAGTTTAAAAAACATATAAGCTGAATTAATATTATGATTAATTGTCAAGGTGAAATTTTTATTATTTTTATTATTTATAAGACCAGAATAAAATCAATTATAATTTTAAGGAATATCCATAAAGCTGAGTTTTAAATTAAACAGAAAAGCACTTCTGCATACTGTGGTCACTACGGCGGGCAGTGGCTGTAATGACTGTAGAACCTCAGATGGCTGGTCCTGGGTTCCAGGAGACTGTGGTCACTATACTGGACACTGTACTAACTCTGTGGCTTCCATGTCCTGGGACCAGTGTTTCTGTGTTAGTGGGACCTGTGGTCACAACAGTGGTCAGAGGCTGACAGGTACTTCAGATGTTGTACTGAAATGTGTGTGAGGTGTATATTCCCATTGTCTGTATGTGAATTGTTGACAATGATTTTCTAGCCTTTACCTGCCAACATCAAAACTTAACACATGATCATCAGATTAAATTATATTAAAGAACAACATTTTTCAAAAATACCAGACAGGTTTAACATATAGGCACAGATACATTAATTATGATGTTGTCCTGAGCAACTGCTCAAAAATCTAAACTTGAGTCCTGTGATTACGAATTAATTTTTAAATATTGCATTTGTATGATAACATGTAATTAAATATTTAATTTGTATTACTCATACTTATTTAATTGCATTTGATAATAATTTCAGATTTCGAATGTAGTCAAAAACAATAAAGCATTCTTATTAAAACTTCACAATTTACAAAAAAACCCTGTCATTAGATAACTAACCTAAAAACACAAATTAAATTATTTAGCTGTTAAATAATAGACAAATCCTGTATAAACACAAAACACAACTACCATTTTTTGATTCTTCCTGTAATGCCACAATGTCTTGTAGTTGTTAAATTATTAATATTACACCTCAGTTTCTGATGAGACCCCAGTTAATAATAATACATCTACAATACTAAGAATTTCCACAATTTTGTTAATGTTTTTCATTTTGTAGCTTATAAAGCAATAAAGAATGTAACCTTTATCAGCCTGTCCTTTTCAATGTGAAAACAAGCAAACCTGGTCTAAATGAACAAGGTAATACTTATATCAATTTTATTTTCACACTGTAAAATACAAGAGCTAATTGTCCTATGACTGAAAATGTTTTACATTTTCAAAATGAAATTGTATGTCTTTAAAATGAAGAATTCACATTCATAACTTCCTATCATATTGGAACACATATTCTTATAATGCCTAGAGGAACTACTTGTTTTCACAGCAACTGAATATCACACTTAACGATAGAAACCTGGACTGTCTGAATACACCAAAGATATAATGGCAGCATTAAAACTCCAGTCTTAATTCTCTAGCATAAACACTTTAGGTGGTGACAACACATTTACTGTATATCTATTAATACATCAGTCTGTAATAATTTAATATCAGTCTCAATAATAATTCACTATTTAAAAACACGTGTATCTCTATTAATGCACCAGCCTGTAATAAGACAATACAGAGGAGTCAGAATTGAACACAATAAAACAATAAACAACCCAGGGTATTTCTGAATCATCCTGTATAATATGATATTATTCTAGAAACATTTTTTATTGCTCACACTTTTTTTGTTTTCGAGTAAATGAAGTTTTTTTCACATGTCACAGCATATCACTCAAATTATCACTTATATATAAAGTTTATTATTACAGTAACAAGAAAGTTAAATAACTTTTTAAAGATTTTATACGCTCCATGTTTTCACAAATTATCAATAGAGGGTGATAATGGCCAGCTTCTGCTCTATCCATCTATAACATTATTGTTATATAATGTTTAGAAATCTTAAGAATATTTTTAAAAAATCCAATAAAAATTAAAAGCAACTAATTATATTTAGACACAACTAATTATATTTCCTTACTTACAGAACAAGATAAAATATGGTTATAATATTTTTGATGAATACCCACAAAGCTGAATGTTAAATAAAAATTCAAAAATTGTTCAACCCACTTATTGCTCCATTTACATAAAACATCTAATTAATTTAATTCCAGTTGTTGTCTGTCTGTCTGTCTGTACAGGAGAAAACTGGTCACTTACTGGCTGAGCTGTGCAGCACCAGGACAGCGAGAGAGAAGATGGACAGGCAGCTCTCCATTGTCATCAGGACAGAGCGCAGCTGAGGCCCCTGTCTTCACCCTGAGACCACAGGGCAACTGAGCTGCTGCTCCGCACCCCAGACCCCCAGTAACAACACAGCCCCCCGCCCCGCCAATCACACCCAGCACTGCCTTTTCAGACTGACAGCAGGAACCTCTCACACAGGCGGGATGGCCAATCACACAGGGCCCTTTCAGTCTTCTCCATATATATCAGAGACACATCACTGTTTCCTCTCCCTGAAGACACTCCCAGCAGTGCGGAGGAGAGGAGAGACAGGAGCAGCTCTGTGTCTCACTGGTGGAAACTCACAGATACAGACAGCAGGGCTGCAGGTGCTGCAGGGGCAGGAAGAAATCAGATAAAAATTAATGTCACAGCTCTCTGACGATTTAGATAAGTTATGTAACTTTAAATAATTATTAAGTTAATCAATTACGTTCAATACAAAAGCTTAATAAAATTTGCATGCAAGTGTCAGGCAGTGTCCAGTGACTGGTGTCCTGAATACAGTCCTGTATGTCTTCCTGTCTGCATCAGGCAGTGTCCAGTGACTGGTGTCCAGCTGTGAGTCACAAAGAGGTTGTTGTATCTCCAGACAGTAGTCCTCAAGGTGGTAAAAAGGTCACTCAGTTAGCACAGGAATACAGAGACAAGCTATACGAACTGCCCGTCCTGTGGCTGTGAGCAGAGATCTGAAAAGCCCAGCAGTGACTGTCCCCTCTGTACTGAGCCTTGGACAGCAGCTCTTCCAGTAGAGTCCCTCAGACCCTGAGTCTGTCCCTGTGCAGCTCCAGTCCACACAGATGTTCCAGCCCCTCCAGCTGTGGCCCCAATGTCTCTCTGTGTGGAGCTGACTGTGAGACTAAGACTATCTAAAAATACAGTGGAGCTGATACACCCCCAGGCTGAACAGAGTGAGGACACAGCTCACCTTCTCCTTCTTATTATTATTAAAGGTATTAGTAGTTATGCTGTATTAAAAAAAATCTCCTGTTCAATATAGCAGAGCTCCTGTGTTACAACTTCACCGTAATAACTGCAGCATTAGGACCAGCAGAGCAGGAGTCAGTTTCAAATTTGAAAAAGCAACAATATGATGAATTAAAAATAAACAGTCCTTCTTAATACAGCCCATCAGCAGTGATATAAGGCAGAGCTTTACTGGAGCCTCAGGTCAGACTCTGCAGTGAGTCTGAACTTTGCGCTCTTCCAGGACAAGAAGCCAGGCTCTACTGTGAGGCTGTGGGTGTGAGTGTGATGATGTACAGAGACAGGAGAGCCCACTGTTAAGAGATCTAGTGCTGTATAGGGAGACACAAAAGGAGTCATGTGTTCACAGCTCCAGTGCTGAACAGGGTGGCAGGTCCTCTCCCTACACAGCTCTCTCTCTGTGGCTAAGGATCTGCGCCTGTGACTGGAAGGTTGCCGGTTCAAATCCCGCGGCCGGCAGAGGAATCCTACTCCGTTGTCCCCTGAGCAAGGCCCTTAACCCTAACTAGTCCAGGGGCGCCGTACAATGGTAGACCCTGCGCTCTGACCCCAAGCTTCTCTCCCTGTCTGTGTGTCTGTGTCTCCATGGAGAAAAGCTGGGGTATGCGAAAAGACGAATTCCTAATGCAAGAAATTGTATAGGGCTAATAAAGAAACATAATCAAACATAATAATCATAGTGTCTCTCAGGGCTGAACAGGAGGGTCTGTTCCTGTCAAAAAGGAAGGTGACTCTCAGAGCTCCAGTGTCAGTATGAGGAGAAGCTCTCAGACCTGACTGCTGCCAGATCCTCTGAGCCTGAGTGGCCATGAACACTGAGCTCCTCAGCAGCTGAGGAAAGCCTCCTGTCTCCTGTGGTCACAGTGTGGTTGAACACCTGCACTGTCTTCCTGCTCCTTCTCTTCTCTCTCCACCTTCCTGTCTCTCTTGCTGTGTGTGCTCTTATCTCTCCATCTCTCTCTCCTCTTCTCTCACTCTGACAATCTGTGCAGAGTATCTGAAGGGGATGTAACATCACTTGGCAAACAAAAAAAAATTATCAGAAGCAGAATAAAAAAAAACTCTTCTCAGTCAGCTTCACAGCTCAGACTCACACACAGAGCTCTGGGTCCCTCAGTACATTACCCAAACTCCTCTTTCCAGAAGAAACAGAAGCTCATCTCCATCCTTCTCTTTATTCTGAACACACAGAACCAGAGGATATTCAGACAATCAGTGCTGCTACATGAATAATATCAGACAGAACAGCCTGGACTCAGGTCACATATACCCCTTTTCTCCTTCCTCACAGTCTCTTAGAGACAGAGCAGAGCTCCTGGTTCTCCTCTCTGTGAACTGGGCTCAGGGGTCACTGATCTGGCAGCTGTGGGCTCTGTTCCAGGTCAGAAGCAAGAAGCTTCTATTAACCCTTTCCTGGACCTACAGCCCTTCAGTATTACTGCCCTGACTGATTGTCTTTACTGTAAGTCAGCCTCCAAACATATTTTAGAAACGTTTTGACAAATAATTGAACAGCAGTCTGATTATGTAATTATTGTAAATATTTTGTACTTATTATTACTTAATTAATTCAACCTCCAAACATCTGTCAGAAATGTTCTGACTCACAATTGAGCAATATGCAATTATTATTACTTATGTAATGAACATCAGTATTGATACTCTGATCAGTGTATTATGATTCTCAGCAGCAGCAGACCAATGGTCGTGTCTACAATAGTGACCAGTTGACCAGTCTGTACCTCTGAGCAGTGGGACTCACACAGATCACACAGAAGACCTGTCTGTGTGTGATTCCACACCAGCCCTGGGATACAGCGTCTCCCACACGTCTCTCACGGAGAGTCTTATAAATATACAGTTGAACAGAGTCTGATAACAGTTATATAGATAATTAAATCATCAAATAGGTTGAGTAACTGAGTGCTTGAGTGGAAATAAAACCAGGAGATGCACTTCTACCTCCGGGATCAGGAGTCTAATCCTCCTTGCTTCTATTCTGTGGATATTCGTGTAAAACGCTTAAAAGCGCTTATTACAGGGACTTGTGCTCTTTCTCTTCTGCTCTACGGGAGTACGCTATACAACGCATTAGTCTGTAAAGTAAACTATTTTTTTTGTTTAATGAATTTAATTCCTGTCTGTCGCTGTCGTTCTCCAACTTTTATGAATCGCTTCTCTTCACAGCCCGGTTTTTTTTTTTTTTTGGAGATGTTATATCTGTAAGAAAAGCCCCCCGGGCTCCGGACAGGAGTCTCCTCCAGCGGAGACGCGCTCTGCTCTGTCAGAAAGAGCGCTGTGACGTCACAGACACCAGCCAGAGCGCCGGGATCAGAGAGCGAGACCGCTGGAGCGCACGGAGAGTTATTGATCACTTATCTATCGACAACCAATTAATTCAGCTGAATAATCGATTAACTTCACCGATTGGTGAGTACTGATTCTTTTCTTGACCCTGTTTTAAAAATCTAGAAAACAGTCAATACAGCCTGTATCGATCAATTAGGAATTGTATCCTAGAGCTAGAAAAGTATATTCCAAGTTGATAAATTTGTGTAGGCAACAGTTTAAATGTATTTTTCCACTGTTTACAAATCATAAGTATGGTAACCACGGTAACACGTGCCACATCACTGTGTCCGGCTAGGTCTCGACTTTGTCACAAAGAGTTGCGTGACGTCACGGACAGCAACTGGTACTAATGCTAGTGTATTCATGTTAATATTAGTGTGAGTACAACTTGTAGTTTTAATATTAATGCCAGTGTTCATGTGAGTATTAATGATGATAGCGCTACTGATTTTTTAATGCTAGTATTTATATTAATATTAGTGATAATTATAGAGTTACTGTTAGAGTATTTACACTAGTCGTCATGTTAGTTTTAGTGATAGCATTACTGTTATTAATAGTATTAGTAGTGTAGTAGTAGTTTGTGTCAGTTTTAGTGGTGATGACGATAGTGTAAGTCTTAGTGATAGTGTTACTGTTGTAATGTTAGTGGCATTTGTGTTAGTGTTAGTTATAGTGTATTATTATTAGTGTATTAACAGTGTTAGTGTGTGGGTGTGTGTCTGTGAGTATTTGGGTGTGTCTGTAAGTATTTGTAGTGACTATGTGTGTGTCTGTGAGTGTGTGTGGTACCTGTGAATGTGTATAGTGTCTCTGTGTTAATTTGTGTGGGTGTGTGTCTGTCAGTGTGTGATAATGTGTGTGAGTTTGTGGGTGTAGAGTCCAGACCAATGTCCACAGAGCTGTGAGTGCTCTGTTTTTATCACTATTGCAAATAATGACAGCAGTAGTACTAGCAAGAGTATTAGTATCAGAATTAGTTTAAGAATTTGAAGTCATGGTCGAAGTAATAGCAGTAGCAGTAACAACAGTGATAGTTGGATAATCCAAGCAGTTAATTCAGAAACTACAGTATTACACATTTATACCCTATTATCTAGGCATGTTTTGTAAAGTGCTATGATGGTCTGGATTAAATGGCACATTATAAGAAAAAAAATGATTGATTGATTGACTGTGAGAGTGAAGTCTGGTCGAACTCGTTTGTCTAACAGAACTGTCCTGTCCACAGATAATAATAATAATAATAATAATAATAATAATAATTGCTTACACTTATATAGCGCTTTTCTGGACACTCCACTCAAAGCGCTTTACAGGTAATGGGGTCTCCCCTCCAACACCACCAATGTGCAGCATCCACCTGGATGATGGATGCTGAGATGTCAACAGAGGTGAACAGAGAAGATGTCCAGACCCACCAGATACTGGAGACAGGTTCAAGAGTCAGGCCCCAGACCCAGAAAGCTGTGAGTCCACTGCTGTTCTAGTTCATATTGTGCTTCTTCCTCTTCCTCCTCCTCCTAAAATTAAAACCCATTGCAGTAGCAGGGCTCTGCCATCCTCTCTTGGGGAAGAGAAGACTCTACATGACAGTATGTGCGTCTGTGTGTGTGTGTTTGTGTGTGGGAGTGTGTGTCTGTGTGGTGTGTGTGCTTGTGAGTCTGGTCCAGCCATTGACTGTAACAGAAGTGTGTCTGACAGTTTAGGGTCATCTTGGCCCATGATGATGATGATGAAGGTGTGTTTGTGTGCCTGGCTGGTAACTCTGTTTTATCCTCCCCAGCACCGCCGGGAGAGACTCACTCAAGACAAGAGAGGAAAGGACAAGCAGGGAGAGGGGCTTCACACCGATGCCTGGGGCAGATCCCAAAGAAATGTGAGTATTGGCTTCAATGACATGGTTGGGTAGCTTGTTCCACTCCCCCACCACCCTCTATGTACAGTAGTGCCTCCTGTCCTGACTGTAGGGTCTCATCCAGCTGTCTCTTGAGATAAACCAGGGAATCTGCTTCAACAACATGACTAGACTGCTTCTTCCACACCCCCACACCATTCTATGTAAAGAAGTGCCTCCTGCTGTCCTGCTCAGTTTTAAATGCTGTTTTACTACTGTGTTTAATACTGTTTGACTAAGAAAAAGCCTGTCCCAACACACATAAACTTGGTTGGCTTCTACTGGTGAGACTAAAGCAGTCAACTTGCTGACAGGTCTCAACAGAGACAGCTGTGACCCTGAAAGGTCAAAGAGGGGCCACCGATACGCTGAGGTTCTGAGCAAAGACAACCAGAGTAAGACAACCAGTGTGTTCTGCTCAGGATGATGATAGTGATACAGATGATAGTGAAGATAATGAAGGTGGTCTAGATGATGATTGTCTTGATGAAAAAGCTTTTGATGATGATGGTGGACATGATGAAGAAGGATACGGTAATAAAGATGGTGAAGTTGATCATTTATTAGAATGGTGATGAAGATGATCTTGATAAAGATAGTAGAGATTGTGGTGGTGGAGGTGATGATGAAGGTGACACAGTCATGCCTGTGTGTGGGTGTGTGTGAAAGGGGAGGTGGGGTTGGGTCAGGTCTGCTGCTGTCATCTGATGGGACAGTATCTCTCCTCCTACAGATCATTAAGGAGACAATTGCAGACTGTCGGAGGAAGAGGGAGCAGACTCCCCCTTTGTCGCCCCTCAGGATGCTGAGAGCTGTGAGTCTGTGAGCCTGATGTGGCTGTGACATCTGTCAAACGTTTGCTCACAGCAGGGGACTGTGATTGCTGGGAGACAAGAGGCAGGGCCTTGTCCTCCTAGAGAAGACACTCTCAGTTTTCTCTCTGTCCTCCTCATGCCGTCTCTGTGCCCCTGTCCCCTCAGGCCAGCCAACAAATCACCAGGCAGGAGGCCAAGACCCAGCCATGGTACAGCTCGAAGTGCCCGGAGAGGGACAGAGGGACAGGCCATTGACCTCCTCCTTGGACATACCAATACTCCCTCATGTGTACCCTCTAGAGCACCCCCTCACCTACCTGCTGGCACGCCCACTCACCCCAGCCCGGCCCCAGCTGCCCTGTGGCGGCTCAGTGAGGACCTGCGGGTTGAGCTGGAGGGGCTGCTCTAGGTGGAGGAGAGCCGGGTGCGGCCCAGGGCTCAGAACACGATGTCCTCCATCCAGCTTGACTACCTGGAGCTGTAAGATGAGGTCCTTGCCGAGTTTGGATTGGAGGCTGCTTAGTGGGGTTGGTGAGTCCCTGAAACCCCTCCCCCTTGTCCAGCTCGCACTGCAGTACGCAGGGTCTGGGAGGATTCTCCTGTCCCCCTCAACTTTCCAAGATACCTGTGTCACCCCACTCAACCTGGTCCCGAGAAAATCTTCCAGATCCAAGGGGAGAGAGACAGGAGCTGGGCTGGGACTCCAGCTTGCTGTTATATATACAGGACATCTTGCCTGTTTCTCCCTCCCCTTATTCCCAGGATTTTCCCTTCCAGAGCACAGGAATCATGAAGCAGCATGACTACAAGGAGACACTGAAGTCCTACTTCGAAAACACAAAGGTCAGGTGTGACTGCTCCGAGGTGGACAAGTGCTTCCACCAGGTTGCAGCCAATGTCGATGTTGACCTCATCCTGCAGAGGTACCTTGGAGACGCTGTGGCCGAGGTCTGTGAAAAGCAGGTTTATTTTTTCTCTTTGTAGTAGTCTTAGGACAGTCTGACCTGCTGTGGGATTTAGCAGGAACAGAAAGGTCTTCTGTGTGTCTTCAGTCTCCACAGCCCAAGAGACGCATGATCCAGGTGGGCGAGGCTGTCGAAGAAAACAAGCTGTCGATCCCTCCCTCTCCTGGACCTTGGTGCCCCTGGGCCCTCCCTCTTCGATCACCTGTGACCCTGCTCAGCTCACTAAACTCCCTGCCGACTGCTCCATGCCGCCCCCATCAACACCCAGAAGAGCCCTCTCCTTCGAGGAACTTCAGAGCTCCTGAGATTCAGAAACAGGTGAGAAGTGAACAGAACCTCTGTCCTTGTGTAGAGTCAACTGGACACACAGTACAGACTCACCTGTACCTTATTACAGTCACAGTGCATATAGTGAGGGTATATTAAGAATTAGAAGTCAAGAACTGACCCCAGCAGCAAAGTCCTGTGTCTGTCTTCAGTGTCCAGGTCGAAGAGTTGTGCTTTCCAAGTCAGCCCTGAAAAAGATGAAGAGGACAACATGTCTACCTTTTCCAATCCTGACGCTGACCCACTACAGGTCATTGCCCCACTGTCCAGCCAGCTGCCTGTCCCCAGACCCCTCCCTCACCTCCCTCCCATCACCTCCCAGGAGAAGGCTGGGGTGCAGAAGACTAAGAAGAGGAAGAAGAGGCAGAGGAAGCAGGAGAGTCAGGAATGTCTGAGCCCTGAAGACAAGCCTCCAGAGTTGCTGAAAGTCAGAACACAGGTGCTGAGACACCTAGAGGACCCTGTAGCTCTTGAGATTCTAGGAGAGGTGAGGAGGGAACTTTTACTGTAGTGTTCAGTCAGTGAGTCTGTATTAAACTCTCTCTCTCTCTCTCTCTCTCTCTCTCAGTGCAGTGTTAATGTACTGTAGTGTCCAGTCAGTGTATCTGTTTTAACACTAATTCTAGGAGAGGAGACAGGAGAAGGAGGAGGAGGACTGGAGGAAGGTGCTGGAGAAAGAGAAAAGGAGACAGGAGAAGGAGAAGGAACAGAGGAGGAAGACTGAGGAGAAGCAGGAGAGGAGACGCTCCAAGGCAGCAGATGAGATGAGGAGGACCATGGACAAGGAGGAGAGGAGATGCTCCAGGGAGACAGAGGAGAACAGGAGGGAGCAGCATAACCACGAGGTGAGATGGGAGAAGAAGGAGCAGAAGAGGTGGAAGGCCTACGCTCAGGGGCTGGTGAAAAGCCTGCAGCAGGAGGAGGAGAGGAAGCAGAAGGAGAAGGAGGAATGGAGGAGGAGAGGATGAAGCAGCTTGAACTTGAACTTGAACTTGAACTTGAACTTGAACTTTATTGCCATATGTAACCGATGCTGGTACAGTGGAATTCTTACTTACAGAAAGTCTCTCGATTGTAAAACAAGTGTAAAACAAAACAAAGTGCAAACAGTGCATCAAGACAATGTACAAACAAACAATAGACAATGTGCAAGTAAACATGTAGACAGTTTGAATGTAAACAATACAGACGTGTAAACAATGACTGGAGATGTGCAATAGATAAGAAATCATAAAGAGGTAGATGGTGATGGTGTAGGTGTGGTCCGAAGGGGATGGCTAAATGTGTTCGCCAGTCTCACTGCTTGTGGATAGAAGCTATTGAAGAATCTAGTGGTAAGTGTCCGTATGCTCTTATATCTCTTGCCTGAGGGCAGTGGGGTGAAGAGCTCATGCCCTGGGTGGTGACTGTCCTCTGTGATGGCCAGAATTCTACCACGGCAGCGGTCCTCATAGAGCTGTTTAATCTCGGTGAGACCGCAGCCAATGATCTTCTGGGCCATATTGACCATTCTCTGCAGTGCCTTTCTTTCTCGCGAAGAGGTGTTGCCATACCACACGGTGATCCCGTTGGTGAGGACGCTCTCGATAGTGCAGCGGTAGAAGTTCACCAACACATGTATTGGCATCCCCCATCGCTTGAGGCACCTTAAGAAATAAAGGCGCTGCTGAGCCTTCTTCATGATAGAGTCAGTGTTCACAGTCCAGGTTAGATCTTTAGAGATGTGAATTCCCAAAAACCTAAAGCTGGTGACTGTTTCCACTTCCGTTCCATCAATACTGAGTGGGCTGTGAGTGTGTGGCCTGTGTCTCCGAAAGTCCACTATTAGCTCTTTCGTTTTCTTTATGTTCAAGTCCAGTTTATTGCTATGACACCACCTAAGCAGCTGTACAACTTCATCCCTGTAAGTGGACTCGTCATCATCACTGATCAGTCCTATTATAGTGGTGTCATCGGCAAACTCGATGATGCGGTTATTGCTGTGTCTTGCTGTGCAGTCGTGAGTAAATAGGGAGTACAACCTTGGACTCAGACAGCAGCTGAAGGAGGAGAATAAGAAATGAGCAAAGGAGGAGAGTTTGGGAAGAGGAGGAGAGGAAACAAGCAAAGGAAGAGAAGGAGGGAGGAAACTGTTGGAGAAGCAGGAGAAGAAACAAGCAAGAGGAGAAGGAGTGGGGAAAAAGAAACAGATGAAGGAGGAGGAGGAAAGGATGAGAGTTTTGGAGAAGCAAGAGAAGAAACAATTGAAGGAGAAGATGGAGAGGAGGAGAAGAAGAGGGGAATCTTGGAAAAACAGGAGAAGAAACAGATGAAGCTGGAGGAGAAGAGGGGGAAAATTGTGTAAAAGGAGAAAAAGAAACAGATGAAGCAGGAGGAGAAGAGGAGGAAAATCATGGAAAAGGAGGAGATGAAATGGAGGAGAGTTTTGAAAAAGAGGAGGAAAATCTTGGAAAAGGAGAAGGAACAGATGAAGCAGCAGGTGGAGAAGAGGAGATGGGAAGTGGAGAAAGAGAAGAAGAGATTGAAGGAGGAGAAGAGCAGCCTCTAGGTAATGTCACGGAAGGATTGACTGCCGAGGATCGGGTTCCTATGCGGTGCTTTTAGGAAGGATAAGTGCTAGACAAAGGGATAGTCAGAGTAATAGCGAAGTCCAAAATCCAGGTAGGCGTGTAGAACCGTCGATGTAGAATCAGAAGGCGTAGGCGTAAAAGAGGAAACAGGAAGGGATCATAATCCGGGAAGGCCTTGAAGAGGCGTTGCCGTTGAATCAGAAGGCAAAGGCGTAATTGAGGAAACAGGCTTGGGTCAGGATCCAAGAGAGCACTGTAGAGGCGAAGGTACGAAATCGGGAGGCAAAGGCGTAGTCGAAGAACACCAGTGTCTAGGTCAAGGGGAGAAACAGTACAATAGCGAAGGAGTTGGTCAAAACAAAGCTCAGTGAGAGAATCTCAATTCGTGAGCGCTGACAGGGCGTCTGGTGAGGGTTTAAATAGAGGACTGATTGATGCATGCACGTTTGGTATGGGGAGAGCTCATGGGAATTCGGGAGCGCTTGCCTGCGTGAGAGTGATTTGTGACAGTACCCCCCATCTCAGGGGCAGCTCCGGATGCCATAGATAGAGGAGGAGCACGGGAGTGAAGAAAGTCCGAGATAAGGGTCTTGTCCAGGATGTCCCGTTCAGAGACCCAGGTTCTCTGCTCAGGACCATAGCCGAGCCAGTCGACCAGAAATTGTCTTGAACCCCTATACCAACGACATTTGAGGATCTAATTGACTGTATAGGAGGTGGATCCAGCGATGGAATGAGGTGGAGGTGGATGAGGTTGCGGCCTGGAGAGGGGTGACCTGTGGTAGGACTTGAGAATGGAAACATGAAAGGTGGGGTGAATGCAAAGGGTGGGGGGGAGAGCCAGGTGGAAGGTGACTGGAGTGATCTGGGAAATTACCCGGAAGGGACCAATAAATCTGGGCCCCAGCTTGCGGGAGGGTTGATGGAGAGAGATGTTGCGTGTTGAGAGCCAGACAAATTGCCTTCTGCTATGTCTGGGAAAAGGCCTTCTGTGCCGATCCACGAAGGTCTTATAGCGGTGTGAGGCTTTTAGGAGGGCGCGCTGGGCCGTTTTCCAAAGCTTCTTTAAGGAAGAGATATATAATTGGATCGAGGGAAGGTCCGTGTCAGAAACCAGCTTCCGGAGGAGCGAAGGTTGATAACCCAGGGAGCATAGAAAGGGAGACATGCCAGTGGCGGAAGAGTACAGGGCGTTTTGAGCATACTCGGCAGCGAGAGACAAACTGCGGACCTCGATCAGAAACAATGTCCTCAATCCCGTGGATCCCGTGGAGATGAACAACCTGCTGTACAAACAGGTTGGCCATTTGTTGGGCAGAAGGCAGGGAGTGGCAGGGAACGAAATAAGCCGCCTTGGAGACCTGTCAATGACGACCATAATAACCGTGTTGCCCTGGCTCCTGCGAAGGTCCGTGAGGAAGTCCACAGAAATATGAGACCATGGCCGTGCGGGTACTGGAAGGGGTTGGAGAAGACCAGCCTTTTGGTGATGGGGTGTTTTAATATGAGTGCAGGTGGGGCAAGCTCTTACGTAATCCGAGACATCAGCCCTTAGGGAGGGCCACCAGAAGTCCCCAGAAACAAGTTCCAGAGTTCGGCGGACGCCAGGATGACCCGCATGACCTGAGAGTCATGAGCCCACTGGAGAACAGCGGAGCAAACCTGATCAGTCACAAACAGCTTGTCAGAAGGGCACGAGGGTGTGGTCCTTGAGGGCATTTCGGATGAGGTGCTCGATGTTGGGACAGACGGCAGCGATGATCTGGTGAGAGGGGATGATGGGTTCAGGAGGGAGTTCGAGCTCCGGTGGATCAAATAGAAGTGAGAGGGCGTCCCCCTTGATATTCTTAGAACTGGGGGTATATGTCATGAAAAAGGAAAAATGGGCAAAAAATAGGGACCATCTGGCCTGGAGAAAATTAAGGGGCCGAGCAGACTGGACAAAGTACAGGTTGTTGTGGTCAGTGAGAATGGTGAATGGATGTTGAGCTCCCTCCACCCAATGCCTCCATTCTTCCAGAGCAAGCTTGATGGCCAGGAGCTCTGTCTCCCACATCGTAGTTAACCTCAGCCAGGGAGAGGCGCCTGGAGAAGAAGGCACAGGGGTGGAGAGTAGTACTAGCCCTGTTTCGCTGAGACAGGACAGCTCCAACACCATGGGCAGAGGCATCAACCTCCAGGACGAAGGGCAGCAAGGGATCAGGATGTCAAAGGAGGGGAGCCGTGGTGAAGAGGTGTTTCAAACGTAGGAAGGCACGATCAGCCTCATTGGTCCACTTGCCCAGAGTCGGACCCTTATGTGTGAGGGTGGAGATGGGAGCGGCAACGGAGCTGAAGTCCTGAATGAAACGACGGTAAAAGCCAGAAAATCCAAGAAAGCATTGAACCTGCTTCAAGTTCCTGGGAGTTGGCCAGTCCATAATGGCAGCCGTCTTGGAGGGGTCCATCTCGATGCCCAGAGGAGGGATGACATAACCGAGAAATTGAACAGTGGAAACATGGAAAGTGCATTTTTCCAGCTTGCCATAGAGGCTGTTCTTTATGAGACGAGTTAGGACCTCCCTGACATGAATGACATGCTCCTGAAGGCTACTGGAATAAATTAAATTATCATCCAAATAGACGAGCGTGTACTGGTGAATGATGTCCCAGAAGATGTCATTCATAAAATTCTAAAAAGACGAACTGTAGCCAAGGGAAACCAAGAATAAGTGGGAGTGAAGGAGAGTGGAGGAGGAGAAGCTGAATACGTTCCAGGTGGGTGGCACCAATACGCAGGGAGATGGGGATGGTCTGCCACTCCACCAATCCTGGAGAGAGGGAGGAACCATCGATGGACTGAATGCAGATGGGAGGGGAGACGGGCAGTAAGGGAATCTTCAAGGAGGCAGCGAGTCCAGAATCTAAAAAGTTTCCCGCTGCACCTGAGTCAGCGAAAGCAAAAAGAAATTCCCAGAAAAGCCCAGCAGGACAGTCCAGAGGCAGAAGGGTTGAGAGAAAGGATACTGACCTTTGGAGGGGGACAGACAAAACGAAGGGTCACACCGGACAGGAGGCTCGGAGGTGGTCGGAAGCCCCACAATAGAGGCAGCGCCCCTCTGAAAGTCGGCGGTTGCGTTCCTCCAGAGAAAGACTAGATGAGGAGGGCGTGAAAAGGTGCAGCAGGAGTGGAACCGGGAGTGGTGTGGCTGGAAGCAGAATGGAGCAGGAGGCGTTCGGTCCTACGTTGCTGTAGGCGGACATCGATCTTGGTGGCCAAGGAAAACAAAACTCTCCAGAGTCAGCGTGTGGTAAGGGAGGAGGGCCAGGTGATCCTTAAGTTCCTCGGAGAGTCCCACATGGAACTGATGGATGAGGGCTTCTGGGTTCCAAGCGAGCTGAGAGGCCAAGACCCGAAAGTCCATCACATATTCCTGGAGGGGACGAGTACCCTGCGACAAGGACAGACGCGAGGCGGCAAAGTAAGAAGACTCAACCTGTTCGAAGGTGGCCGTCAGAGCTGCCTGGAACTATGCAAAGTCCGAGGTTTCTGGGGCATTCCTGGCGAGAAGGCCTGCAGCCCACATAATCGCCCGGCCAGAAAGGTAGACCACTATAAAGGCAGCGCGTTCGCGGTCAGTCGAAAACAATCCGGAAGAAGGTTAAAAGCCATCCAGCATTGCGTCAGATAAGCCTGGCACATATTCGGCGTACTGTCGAATTGGTCCGGTGTGGGAGGAGGCAGGGGACAGGAGGAGGTGACTGGAACTGGGGGCTGAGTGGGATTAGTCACGAGTGGGAGGTTGGGAAGCGAGTGGCTGAGGGGGGGAACTGGAGACCAGGTTAGTGAGATGTTGGAAGGTGGCAGTGAGCTGATCCAGTGCCTGGGAGTGCTGGGACAGGAGAGCCAGGGGATTAAATGAGCCCGCGGGGTCCATCTTTGGGCTCACGATTCTGTCAAGCATGGACTGACTGCGGAGGATAGGGATCCTATGCGGGGCTCTTCGGTAGGGGATCTTAGGTTTAGAATCGATAGGCGAACGTGTAGTCGGGGAAGCTAGCTGAGTCCAAAATATGGGTAGGCATAGTTGGAGCATCGGTACTGAATCGGGAGGCGAAGGCGTTGTCGAGGAAGCAGGCAGGGTTCAGGAACCTTGAAGGTGTTGTAGAACTGTAGGTACAGAATCGGGAGGCGGAGACGTCGTCGAGGAAGCAAGGCAGGGTCCAATATCCAGGAAAGAGTAGTTAGGGCGTCTGTACTAAGTCGGGAGCCGAAGACGTTGTCAAGAGGGAAGGCAGGGTCAAGATCCAGGAGTCAAACAATAGATTAAGCAAAATAGCACTAGGTGCAGAGCTCAGGGAGAAGATCTCAATCGTGAGCAATGAATAGGGGTCTGGTGAGGGTTGAAATAGAAGAGAGGTTGGTGCGTGCATGTTTGGGAAGGGAAAAGCTCGTGGGAATGCGGTAGCGCTTGCATGCGTGGGTGCGATTTGTGACATATGGTCAATATACATGTGATTTATAAGGTGACTTACAGCTGAGCTTGAAGTTTAAACACTTGTGTTTTTTTTTCTCTTTTATAGTTTCTTGAAGGTTAACCCTACGCTGATTTTTAAAATTCAAATTTAATTTATTGAATATATTTTTTTTCCTAACCAGGAGAGGGGTATTTTACACAGTAATGCACAGGCAGCTGTGACTGTGTGTACTACAAGCTACCTTGTCTGCTGAAACCTTCTCTGTTTGATGAGTGGAAAAAAATATCAGATAAATACATCATGGTTTCATGCTGTAACAATAAAATGTGAAAAAGTCCAAGGGGGGTGAATACACTGGCACTTTACAGCCTGGCCAGTGCTCAGCAAGCACTGCAATATAAAACATAAAAGTCAACATCTCTTTGTCTGAACATAAGAAAGGTTACAATCCACAGAAAAAACACTGTAAGAGAAGGGGTGTTGACAACGACAAGCACACAGTATGTATAAATATAAAAAAGTCCTGACTGCTGGTCAGTAAAGATCCCAGGACACTGTGTGTGAGAGTAGGGGTGTGGACCCCAGTGTCCCAACTGCTGGTCAGTACAGATCCAGGACACTGTGTGTGAGACTGGGGTGTGGACCCCAGTGTCCTGGTCAGTACAGATCCAGGACACTGTGTAAAAGAGTAGGGGTGTGGACCCCAATGGACACTGTGTGTGAGAGTAGGGGTGTGGACCCCAGAGTCCTGACTGCTGGTCAGTACAGGTCCCGGGACACTGTGTGTGAGAGTAGGGTGTGGACCACAGTGTCCTGACTGCTGGTCAGGGGTGTTGTTTAGTGGGGTTTCAGTCTGTACTCCCTAAAGTGTCAGGGTCTGAACTAGGAGACGACAGGAGCTGATTTACTTTCACTTTCTCCTGTCAAGAGATCAGAGATCGATACTGTAAACTCAAGCTGTCTGAACTGTACTAAATATTTTAATAAAGTGTTTATTTCAGGCAAAAATGATTGATGTAAAACCTGACTGTTTGCTGATGGTACTGGATTCACACTATTAGTATTCATGATGCTCAGACACGCTCAAATAGAATAATTTCCTGTTTGTTGCTCAGAGGCCGTGTTTATTGTACAGTTGATAATACCAGAAAGGAAGCAGTACAGATTAACAAGAGAGGAATTTATTTGGCCCATAATTAGTAATGATTCCATGTTCTCATGCAGCTGTTTCTCCTGTGCTGACTGGAGGAGCTCATCAAGCTGTGTCTGGAGAGAAGCCAGGGTATCGGCTTGTTCCCCTCTCTCACGCCCCTCCTTGTACAGTAGAGCCTCCCAAACCTGATTTTAAGTATTAGTGTTGCTTTAGGTTTCAATGTTAGTTCTGAGGAACTCTGAGTTGTCAATATCTAACTGGTCTTTAATGATGACTAACTGTCTCTGAGGATGTTGAATATTTTGTATATATGAGGTTCACTATCTTCACCCTGTCAGTGTAGGACAATCCCTTCGAACCAAAGAGACTCAGTTCCTTCAGCCTGTCACTGTGGGACACTCCCTTTAGACTAAAGAGACTCTGTTCCAACAGCCTGTCAGTGTGGGACACTCCCATCAGACTGAAGAGACTCAGTTCCTCCAGCCTCTCAGTGTGGGACACTTCCTTCAGACTAAGGAGACTCAGTTCCTTCACTCTGTCAGTGTGGGACACTCCCTACGGACTAAAGAGACTCAGTTCCTTCATCCTGTCAGTGTGGGACACTCCCTTCAGACTGAAGAGACTCAGTTCCTTCAGCCTGTCAGTGTGGGACACTCCGTTCAGACTAAAGAGACTCAGTTCCTTCAGCCTGTCAGTGTGGGACTCTCCCTTCAGACTAAGGAGACTCGGTGCTTCCAGCCTGTCAGTATGGGACACTCCCTTCGGACTAAAGAGACTCAGTTCCTTCAGCCTCTCAGTGTGGGACACTTCCTTCGGACTAAGGAGACTCAGTGCTTCCAGCCTGTCACTGTGGGACACTCCCTTCAGACTAAAGAGACTCAGTTCCTTAAGCCTGTCACTGTGGGACACTCCCTTCAGACTAAGGAGACTCAGTTCCTTCAGCCGTCACTGTTGGACACTCCCTTCAGACTAAAGAGACTCAGTTCCTTCAGCCTGTCAGTGTGGGACACTCCCTTCAGACAAAAGAGACTCTGTTCTTTCAGCTTGTCAGTTTTACTGTTTTTAAACTAACATCATGCTAATTCTCTTCAGTGTGGAACACATGAGATAGTTTTTAAGCGATTTGACATCCCTTAGTGTTGAAACTATACAACACACAGGTTTCCCAGCCAGGTGGTTGAGTCCCAAACATTTCTTTATGAAATGTGACATTTTAGACTCACTACTGAAGAATCAGGATGGACTGAATGATTTGACATTTTTTATGTATCTTTAAAATAAGGTGGTATAAAGGTTCATATTTCATACAGGAGTACCATATGTGTCTGAATTGCCATTGGACACTCAGAGTTTTAGTAGGACTCTACAGTGCCCTCCAGAATTATTGATGCCCTTGGTAAAGATGAACAAGGAAGGCGATGGAAAAAATGTCTTTGTTGTTTATCAGATGAGAGAAATCTAACCTTTCAGTGAGGTTAAATTATTCTAAGAAAAAAATCCTTATGAAAAATAAACATGTACTATTGAGAGAACAGTTAAAAATAAAATACATATCTTATATAAATTGTAAGAATACAGAATAAGAATGTTGTAAGAATACAGTTTGATTAACAGAGCATTTTGTGTACTACAGAGAATACACAGAAATATAATCTCAATAATCTGTGTTTTTCCTCTCTCACAGGGCAGGGACAATAGAAAAGATATAGAAAAGTTTTTATCGTAAATTTTAAATGGGATGAATAGTGAAAATATCTGTGATAAGAACTTTATAATGTAAATAATCTGTGATCTTTCTCTCTGACAGGGGAGGGACAGGCTGATTCCCATGAGGCACCACACAGTCTCTCAGAGATCAGGATCGTGCTGCTGGGGGAGAGATGGTCTGAGAAGAGCTCAGCAGGAAACACCATCCTGTTCAGAGAGATGTTTGACACTGAGAGAAGAACTGAGAAGTGTGTGAAGAGACAGGGTGAAGTAGCTGGGAGGCAGATCACTGTGGTTGACACTCCAGGCTACTCCTCTTTTCCATGGATAATAAGGACTGATCCACAGCATGTCAGACAGGAGGTTGTGCGCAGTGTGTCTCTGTGTCCCCCAGGACCCCACGCCCTCCTCCTGGTCACTCCTGTGACCTCATCGTTCACAGAGAGAGACAGGAGATTATTGGAGGAACAACTGGAGCTTCTCAGTGAGAGAGTCTGGAGACACACAATAGTGCTGTTCACCTGGGGGGACACACTGAGACTTACAACCATTGAGTGGCACATTGAGAGAGAAGGGAAGGATCTCCAGTGGCTGTTGTAGAAATGTGGGAAAGAGGTATCATGTTCTCATCAACAAGAACAGGGGCGACCACACTCCGTTCACAGAGCTGCTGAAGAAGATAAAGGACATGGTGGCAGGAAACTATGGGCTGTACTTCACTACTCACATCAAAGAAATAAACACTGAACTAGAAAATATATATTAAACAAAAGGAGGAGGAGAGACAGAGAAAGATAGATGAGCTGAGACAGAGGTTGGAGGAGAGACAGAGAGAGACAGAGGAGCTGAGACAGAGGGAGGAGGAGAGACATGGAGAGAGACAGAGGAGCTGAGTCAGAGGTTGGAGGAGAGACAGAGGAGCTGAGACAGAAGTATGAAAGAAGGGAGAGAGAGAGAGAAGATGAGCTCAGACAGAGGTTGGAGGAGGAGTGGAGAAGAGAAGAGGAGCTGAAGGAGGAGGAGCTGGAGAAAGACAGAGGAGCCCAGCCTGCCTGTCAAGAGGAGGAACAGTATAGACATCCCTCCCACCAGTGAGTGTGATTGATGCTGTAATACTGAGTCACTGATCTTACTGGTCATCAACTGAGAGATTCAACCATCTTGTGTTCTATTAGGAATTAAAATAATACTGTGCTCCACTCTGTACTGTATGACTAACACAGTGGCACACAGATCTGTATCTGTTTAAATCCTCTGTGCTTTAATTAAACTGTTTTCTATCAGGGAGATTAGATTTAACCCATCACACAGCAGCTCAATCTCTGTAATCTGTCCCTTAAACTGTCTGACCAAAAATCAATCAAGGTTTATTGATCGATGCACGAACAGTACAGCACACAGCGGTGTTGTCGGCATTGAAATGCTTTGTCCGCGAGCTGGTTAAAGGCTCGTTAAGAGGGATAGAAGAGTTGGAGGACAGGAATTTATAGGGGTTAACATTAGGATACAGCAAATGACACAAATGCAATTCACAGATTGTGAAGAAGTAACACAAGGATAGGAGGTATTTAGGTGTCCTGACAGTAGTAGGGTACAGGGTAGGAGGTATTTAGTGCTCTTCATAGGTATCCTGAGAGTGCCAGTGCCCCCTGTCAGTTCAAGGAGGTAACTGCAGGTGTCTGCTGTGGTTGGCTGCTCAGCAGTCTTACTGCCTGGGGGAAGAAGCTGTTCTGACACCTGGTGTTCTTGGTCTGATACTTCAGTATGGTTTTCCAGATGGTAGTAGAGAGAGCAAATTGTGTTTAGGGTGACTGGGGTCCCTGAGGATGGACATGGCCTACTTGAGGCATCTAACAGAGTAGATATCCTCTGTGTTCAGTAGTGCAGCCGGTAGTGTTCTGAGCCAGTGTCACCACCCTCTGGAGGACCCTGAGCTCGTGGGCGGAGCAGTTACCACACCAGGCAGTGGTGCAGCCGGTTAGGATGCTCTCAGTGGTGCAGCTGTAGAAGCTGGTCAGGATGTGTGATGGCAGGCTGAACTTCTTCAGTCTGGGGAGAAAGAACAGGCGCTGTCTTGTCTACGGGAATGGTTAGGTGGGTCCAGGTCAGGTCGCCTGTGATGTTGACACCTAGGAATTTGACAATCTGGACCACTGCGGACCCACTGATGTGAATGGGTGCCTGGTCTGTTCCTGTGGTCCACCATCAGCTCCTTAGTTCTGCTGGTGTTCAGAGAGAGGCTGTTGTCCTGACACGCTGCTGTCAGCGTTTCTACCTCCTCCCTGTAGGCGGACTCATCACCGTTTGTGGTCAAGCTGATGATCGTTGTATCGTCTGCAGACTTGATGATGGAGTTTGTTTTGTTCCTGGCGACACAGTCATGGGTGATCAGGGAGTAGAGGAGAGGGCTGATTACGCAGCCCTGGGGGACGCCGATGTTCAGGGTCAGGATGGAGGATGTACTTGTGCCGACTCTCACCACCTGCGGTCGGCCTGTCAGAAAGTCCAGGATCCAATTGCAGAGAGGGGAGCTTAGTCCTAGGTCCTGGAGCTTGGTGATGAGCCTTGAGGGTACGATGGTGTTGAATGCTGAGCTGTTGTCAACAACATTCTCAAATACGTTTCTCTCGTCCAGGTGGGAGAGGGCAGTGTGTAGACCAGGGGCGATGGCCTCCTCAGTTGGTCTGTTAGTGTCAAAGGCAGCTCTGAAGTCCAGCAGGACAGGAGTGGGGGAAAGAGCACATCAGCAGATCATTAGAACCCCAGACAAGAGCTGTTTCTGTACATCAGTCTAAAAGACTCATCACAGCTTGTCTGCAGATCAGTGAGTCTGTGAGTGAACAGCAGCAGCCTGTTGTAGAATCTGTGTCAAACTGGGTGAGATGGAGAATTACAGAACTGCCTGGAGTCTGAATTCTGCTTTTTAACAAAGTGGTCAAGACTACAGGTCTCAAGGTTGAAGGGACAGTTCCTGACCAAGAGACACCAACAATGAGGAAGATAATAACAGCAGCTCAGCCTAGCAGTGGGAATGTGGTACCAGGAACATGAGGTTGAGTTTATTCCAGGTGCTGACAGGTGCTGAGAAGCATTAAGCCTGTTTCTCTCTTCTCATCCTCTGAAGTAAAGACACGGTGGACTCTGACTCTGGGTGTGATCAGTTTCAGAGTGAAATACCAACAGGATGATTGCACTGGACTGCACACTCTCCTAGAGTGCTGTTCTTAACTGGATTGAAGAGATTATCTCTCCTTTTTCAATTAACGTCCTTCTACACTCTGCCCCTGTAATAGTATAGTACTACAGCATGACTGCTGTTATTTGAAGGCCAGTAAATGAACACAGATTTTTAAGATGAAATTTGAGTCACTGGAAAAAAATTCTGACATGAATGAAAATCATGAGCATCAGGTAAAACTTTGTAGTTATCATGATGCCCAAGACTAATTCCCAGATGTTTACGTCTTTAAGTTTCTTTCATAATGACTTTTAAGTTTTGACTTTTGAGCAAATTGGTCTCCTGTTATCTGTGGAAAGCTTGTTCTCCTCTCATGTGTATCCTCCCCGATGCTCCTGTCTCTCCTCCTGTTGCAGTGAGACCCAGACTCCAGCCCCGCCGCTCTGAGCTGAGACTTGTGCTGCTGGGCAGGACTGGTGCTGGGAAGAGCGCAGCAGGAAATACCATCCTGGGCTCAGAGGAGTTTCCCTCTGAAGCCAGGAGCTCCGTGGTCACAAGAGAGCCGAAAGAGGACAGGACACGTGTCAGGGAGACAGGTGACTGTGGTGGACACTTCAGACTGGCTCCACACTGGACTGTCTGAAGATGACAGGAGACGGGATGTGGGGCTCTGTGTTAACCTGTCTGCCCCGGGTCCCCACGCCTTCCTCCTGGTGACCCCGCTTGGCCGATCCACAGGGGAGGAGAGGAGGACACTGGAGACAGTCCTGGAGATATTCATGGAGAGGGCCCTGGAACACACCATGGTCCTGTTCACCCACGCTGATGAGCTGACCAGCAGGACGCTGGAGGAGTCTGTGCACACAGGCAGCAGGAAGCTCCAGTGGCTCCTGGAGAAATGTGGAAACAGGTATCACGCCCTCAACAACAAGGACAGGGGCAGCACTCAGGTCACAGAGCTGCTGGAGAAGATAGAGGAGCTGGTAGCAGGAAACAAGGGCAGCTACTACAGCACTGAGATGTACCAGGAGGCAGGATGTCCCAGATCAGACAGAGGCAACTGCAGATCCTGAGGGACAGAGAGGAGAGCAAACAGAGGGAGAAGGAGAGACTGAGGGAGAAGCACCAGAAGGAGCTGCAGAACTACCTCCGCAGGACGGAGGAGGAGATCCAGACACGAGAGGACAAGATCAGAGCGCTGGAGGAGCCGATAGCAGAGCTGGAGGTGAAGCTGAGGGAGGAGAGGGATGAGGGGAGGAGGAGAGCGCTGGAGGAGGAGCTGAGGAGAGAGAGAGGGGAGAGAGAGAGGCTGCAGAGAGAGATGAAGAGAGTAAGAGAGGAGCAGGAGAGGGAGAGGAGAGAGAGACAGGAGATACACAGGAGGGAGATGGAGGAGCTCAGGCAGCACTATGAGGAAAAGGCCAGAGAGGAGGCAGAGAGACCCCTGGACCTGGTGCAGCAGCACCTCAGCACAAGAGAAGTGATACTGGGAGCAGAACTGGGGGCAGCAATAGGTGCCCTAGCAGGAGCCTTGAGGGGCCCAACAGGAGCAGCAGCAGGAACAGTGATAGGAGCTGCAGCAGGAGCTCAGATAGGAGCTTTACTGGGAGGAGAAACCAGAGCAGCACAGACTCACACATTTGAACAAACACACCCCGCAGACACACACAGCCCACAGACACACAAGAGCACACACAGCCCGCAGACACAATCAGCAGACACACACAGTCCACAGACACACAAGAACACACACAGCCCGCAGACACACAGGAGCACACACAGCCCGCAGACACCCAAGAGCACACACAGCCCGCAGACACCCAAGAGCACACAGCCCGCAGACACACAAGAACACACACAGCCCGCAGACAGTAGAGAAATACAGCAGAGAGACTGAGGAGTTGAAAGAGACTGTAGAAAGATACAGAATAGAGATGGAGGAGCTCAGGCAGAGTTATTTGAGTGACAGAGAGATACAGACAGACACTGCCGCAGGTCAGTCGCTGATCCACACAGTCCTTCCCAGCAGGAGAGGAAGAATGGATACTTCCTGGACACAGAGGGAGGACTTTCCACTGAAACACTGATCTCTTCCTTGTAAGAGATCTGACTCACTGAAAACCTGCCGTTAGTTTCCAATGGTATGAAAAGTAATTTAAAATTAATGATGTATTTTTATCTTTTTTGTATATGATATATGATGTATGTATATAATTCTTATTGCACTTACTTATATAACAGTATATATGTATATGGGTGTAACAGCAATATTGATACTCAGATGTTTATATTCAGTTGTGGTTCATCCAGTGTCTTCTTCCTTCACAAGGATGAGCATGGTGGGGAACTGCTGTCTGTAATGATTCTTAATAAAGCAAGTGTGTTTGTCCTGATGAAGACTCTGCTGCTGAAATGCTAACAGTTTATTAAAGATATATTTTGCAGTGTAGAGTGTGTGTTCAGTTGACTCTATTGCTCACAGGGCTTTTCTCCAGACAGCACCTCTGTAATTTTGGGGTGTGCTTTCTTTCCTGTTCTCTCTGTATTGTGGCTGCCCTGAACAGCACCTCAGTTCTTTATTAAAGTCTAAATTATTAGTTTAAATTGAAAAACCTTGGGGTGATTCGAACAAACTGCAGTATGTCCAAAATTCAGCAGCCAGAATCCTGACCAGGTCTAGTGCAAATGATCCCATTACTCTTATCCTGGAGTCCCTGCACTGGCTTCCTGTCAAATTCTGTGTGGACTTTAAAATCCTCATGCTCACCTATTGTATAAGGCTCTGCATGGCTTGGCACCTCAGTACCTGTCTGAACTATTATCACCCTACTCCCCACCTCACAACCTTCACTCTTCTAATTCTGGTGTCCTAACTGTCCTCCAAGCCCATCTTCACTTTATGGGTGACAGGGCCTTCTCCTGTTATGCCCCCAAGCTCTGGAACTCTCTCCCCAAGGATATCAGAGAGCCACCTTCTCTAAACTCCTTCAAATCCAGACTCAAAACCCTCTTCTTTAGAAAAGCCTTTACTTAACTGGTTCCATTCTTCACCACTCTGCTTTTCTTAGTACCACCATCCATGGTCTCCTCTATATATTGTAATTGTGTTTTATCTTGTGTATTCTTCTTATTTATTGTTGTTGTCATTCTGTAAAGAGCTTTGAGAAGCCACCTTAAAAGGCACTATATAAAATAAAGTTTTTTATTATTATTATTACCTGTGATTTTGTGTGTTTGACTGATGGGCAAAGATCCCAGACAGTGACTGGATCCCTGGATCTCTGGATCTCTTGAGTTCCACCAGCAGGATCAGGGAAAGGATTCCACCAGGTGGATGCTGCACATTGGTCCTGGTGGAGGGGAGACCCCATTACCTGTAAAGAGCTTTGAGTGGAATGTCCAGAAAAGCGCTATATAAGTGTAAGCAATTATTATTATTATTATTATTATTATTATTATTATTATTATTATTACTGTCTGAACATTTTTTCGAGGCTAAAAAATTAACTGGGATACTGTTGATATAAAAAAGTAAAATATATATAATAATAATATAATCATAAACTTTATTTTATATAGCACCTTTAAAGGTGGCTTCGCAAAACGCTTTACAGGATGACAATAACAATAAATAAAAATACAACAATAAATAAGAAGAATACACAAGATAAGACACAATTACAATTACAACAATACAACAATAACAATAAAGGAGACCGTGGAAGGTGGTACTAAGTAGAGCAGAGGGGTGGAGAATGGTATCAGTTAAGTAAAAGCTTTTCTGAAGAATAAGGTTTTGAGTCTGGATTTGAAGGAGTTTAGAGAAGGTGACTCTCTGATATCCTTGGGCGAAGAGTTCCAGAGCTTGGGGGCAAAACAGGAGAAGGCCCCATCAGCCATACAATGTAGGCGGGCTTGTGGAACAGTAAGGAGGGCAGAATTTGAAGAGCGGAGGTTGCGAGGTGGGGAGTAGGGCGAGTAGAGCCTTATAGGTGAGCATGAGGATTTTAAAATCTACGCGGAATTTGACCGGAGCCAGTGCAAGGACTCCAGGATAGGAGTAATGTGAACACTTGCACTAGACCTGGTCAGGATTCTGGCTGCTGAATTTTGGACATACTGCAGTTTGTTCAGAGTAGATTTAGATACCCCAGCGAGTAGAGCATTGCAGTAGTCAATTCGAGAGAATACAAATATGTTGATCAGTTTTTCAGCCACAGTTAATGATAGCATAGGGCGTAGTCTTGCGATATTTCTAAGGTGAAAAAAATATGTTTTTGACAGTATGCTGAATATGTGGGTCAAATGTTAAGCCAGAATCGAATATAACCCCAAGGTTTTTCAATTTTGATTGAAGCTCAAGTAGAGAGCCATCTACAGATAGGATTATAGTCCTGGCTTTACGAAGTTGATGAGGGGTACCAATAAGCATGACTTCAGTCTTGTCGCAGTCACGTAGCAGAAGATGGTTTCAAACTATCAACTTCTGGGTTATGGACCCAGCACGCTTCTGCTGCGCCACTCTGCTGACGACTGTCATAGCGTGATTCAACACAACTGCTCTATCTTTACTTTCTAAAAGTGCACCCGAGATGAAAAGTCTAAACGGTAAACGCAGACGTCACTTTGAGCTCTTGGTCTTTCATAGTACAAATCATCACACGCTGCTCTACATGTGCTTGTCTTCAAGATCGGTGTGAACCAAAGCTTCTGCTTTCAGATTCAACTGATTCTTTCGTCATTAATTCCCAAATCTTCAATGAGAATCAGTGAAACGAAAACCAAACACATCTACACACTCGCGTCCTAGCATGAAAGAAAAATGATGGAAGCATTTGAGAAATACCAAGAGTAGTCTGAACAGCTCCAGTCTATCAACTGCTCTACAAAGTGATCGCTACCTCCACACCCAGTTTATAACACTGAAAACGACTCAGGAAGCACAGCAAAGTTCTAAAACCAGTGAATGCATCTGCATACATAAAACGTCAATTTTTCAAAAGTAAAATCTTCAGCTTTGAAATATTGTCATCCATTTATTTTCGTTTTTCTCTTTTTTACATAACATGCTTTAGAGAAATAAACTGTGTTGTAATTAAGCCTGCATTAGAAAATGTGCATCTTGTTAAATTAAAATCGGCACATCCCAGTGGGCGAAAGATGTAGAATATACGACTATTAAACGCATACCTTAGATGTATAAATGTGCTCCGTAACTGCTCTAGAATGAAATTCTAATATAAGTCTATCGTTATACGTCAATTATACGTCTATGGTTATATGTTCATTATACGTAAATGGCTGGAATTCTATTATACGGATAAATTTAGAGGACTATTACACATATATAGTTAAAGGTCTATTATACAACAAAGATAGATTTTATAGGTGTAGAAACTAATAAATAAAGCCAATGATTTGTTTTAGAAATTTATTCTGAAAATATACAATTATTCACACCTGAAAAATATGTAGATCAAATTATACATTATATACAATATTTTAATCAACAAATGGCTAATCATCATAAAAAACACAACTAATCAACTTCAGTTACAAATTCTAGTAACATGGCAATATATATATAGTAATGACAAACACAAACTAATTACATGAACACGCTAATATTTAACTCAAAACCACATTTCGATTCAAATATGAATTTTAAAATTTACAACTTCTATATTTCCGAAAATATTATTAATGTAGCACAAACGCTACTTTCTAATAAAGACAGAATTAAACTGTTTGTTTTGTGTCTCATAGTGATCCTCCTCTCGATCCTAATGAAATGTTTAATATGATCCCTCGAGAAAAAAAAGGAGTCAATTTCCGCCTGGAATGATTGATGCCCCATCAAACATTTTGTAATATCCCTGGAAGTTTATACAGTAGAATCCTGGTTCGTGGTTTAAATTCAAGGTAAATAAGACTAAAGAAACGAAATGGAAACTTGATGTCGAACTGGAATTTAAATCACCCGAAACATTTCACTACATTCAGCAGTACGTGCCAGAGAGTCACACTTGCTATCAGTTCGATAGATACAGTAAGTTATTAGCGCAGAGGACTGTAGTAGAAACAGTGGGGAATCCTTAGGTCGCTGGTTCGACTCCAGCTCGAAAAAAGGTGCTTTTTGTGTACTTCAATCAAACAGTTAAAATAGCCAATCTTATTCACCCAGACGTTGATCAAAAGCTCAGTAAACGACGAAGCAGAGGCTCTCGTTCCGAATTCAGCTCACGTCTGATTGTCTTGTTTTGGCCAAGATCTGATCTTTGAATTCAGGGACTACTCTGTCTGCTTTGTACAGTAATTCAAAAGTAGATACAAATGTCACGTTTGTATTGTAGATATAATGGTGTTCTCTGTTTTTAAAGGATAGGTACTTAATTGGCTTTATGATTTGGTTTTGATTTTGTATCGTTGTATTATTAAGTTTGTGCGTTTTGTGTTTTTAACGTATTGTGAACTTATTTTTTAAACAAATGCTTACAAAGGCAAACAAGGCACACATCTGTTTATACCAGCGGTGAATTGTACATTTTTTAAAGTACAAGCTACTGTTCACTTTTGGGAGTATAACAGGTTCGATATAAAGTGGCAAAAATATAAAAGGGGAAAATACCCCAGGCTGCGTGTAAAGGGCTCGTTGTTTTCTTGTTAAATACGGCGTACTGTGCACGAAATGTTGCAGAAACACAATCTTTAAAGTGATATCTTCCCTTCCTCTCGTGGAAATCACACAATGTGAGCAATTGTTTTGTTCTTTTTTTCAAGTTGCGATCCCAAGAGCATCAGACGCACAGTCTGACAGTAACCAAACCAGGATGGATTCTGCTGGGAGCCGGACTGAGCTCATTCTCACTCCCTGTGCTAAAAACAGAATTAACTCTTCCCCGAACATCGCCTACAGCTGATAGATGGTGCTCTGCGTCTTACTGCTCCGGCAATTGCTTTGACGAAAGACAGATCACTTATGCGCTTTTAACCTTCTCGCAGCTACAGGCGAGACTGGCGCTCGCTATATGAAGGCACCCGCTGGTATACCTTCTCTAACTTCCACAATCGCGACAGACTTTGCTTTAAAAAAAAAAGTAGATATAGCCCTGAAAAAAGCATTAGCTTTATAAGTTTTTTACATTAATCTATTTTGAATCAAAGTTTGATATTTTTTTATTGCAATTTACATTACAATAATAATAATCATCATCATTGCTTACACTTATATAGCGCTGTTCTGGATACTCCACTCAATGCGCTTTACAGGTAATGGGGACTCCCCTCCACCACCACCATTCTCCTGAATGATCACAGAGAGTCAGGACCTCGGTTTTACATCTCAGCCGAAGGACGGCACCTGTTTACAGTTTAGTGTCCCCGTCATTGTACTGGGGTATTAGGACCCGCATGGACCGCAGGGTGTAGGCCCAGCAACAAAAAACAGACGTGTGTCGGGCTCGGCTGCGAGCAGGACAATGACATCACAGGGACAAAGTAGAGGAAATCAAAACGGTTCTATAAAAGACCTGTGTCATCTGTCGGTTTGCACTCTGGACTCTAAATCCTCCGATCCGATTTTAAATCTCTTTAATACCTGAGCTGCGGCTTCTTCCGAGTACTTATTCGTATACTTATTATGGGTAAGTGTATAGATGAAACCTTCATATATTGTTCAGTTTAAATCAAAATGCTTTACTAATACAAGAGAGAAGTATAGTATGAAGGATGTGACAAATTTATGATTTCTTGGAACAAAATGTTTTTTATTTGCGTTCGAAATAAAGCGGAATTTTAGCGCGACACACAAACCCTTTGGCTTTTTTAGAGTGATTTTTAAACAGACAAAAATGTAGAAAACGTGTTTTTTAGCCCTATAATAGCAGGGTCAGTGACGTAATAAATAACGCGTCGGGCATCGCGTCAGAAAATTATAGGTTGGACTGCCGTCTGGCTTGTTGCGTTTATACCACGTACATTCTTTTATATAAATGAACTCCACCTGAAAGCTATAGAAAACACTTTGGGTAAGTTGTCTGCAGCCTCATGCGAATTTCGACAACTTACCCAAAACACTGTACTGTCTGGAGATCAGCTCCAGCTCTGAACTCAATTGCAATGAAAAACCATGCGTAACAAAACTGGAGAACAGCTGAACTTGTGCTCAGTTCGGTGATGAGGGTTCAGAACTGTCCTTGTTGTAATTAGCATGAACTGCACAGGCTCTGAGTCAGACCATGTCAATTAGTCTGATCAGTGTAGGACACGTTAATGTAGAATTATTAATAGGTTTATTAGTTAGTTCAGGTTTACCCACCTGAACTAATGTAGAATTATTACTTGGTCTGTCTCTTGTTTGTATATAAATGAATTTCTCTGACAACTTAATGTTAGTTTTACGATGTAGGTCAGGCATTGACATATGCATGAGTGTACAAAATGACTCCTGATTCAACTCATGTTCTGTAGGAGATTGGCGATTCCTCCTGTTTCTCGTACAACCATATCAGAACAGAAGCCCGTGTCACCCAGCTGTGATTCAAGATCGACTCGCATCTTTATCCCTTTTTTGTTCGTGATCATTATTTTCTTTAGTTATGATCAATATTGAATTTTTTCTAAATGAAATGACAATAATCAAACATGCAGGCAGATTTTTAAAAGTATTCGGAATTGACAGGGTGCTCCTTTGGAACAGTCGTCAGAAAATGTGAGAAACTGAAAGTTATGTAAGCTCTCACACAAAGCATTGAAGATTGGAATCTGAGTGTAAAAAAGCTACCCGTCTTCCAGTGATAGGCAGGGATACACACCATGACTCGAATAGATTCAGTGAACTTTAACACCTATGATATTACGAGTGCTTTGCACGTGTCGAACTTCAAGAAGGAACTACTACAACAGTTGTGGACATTATTCAATACCACCGGCAAAGTCCAATGCCGGCAACTTCTGAGAAAATAATGTTCACTCATGGAATTTGGTCTTTGAATGGCTGGCGGGAAAATTCATTTATACTCCTGTTGCACCCTCAGCTGAAACATGTTAAAATAACAACGCAGATTTGTTGGAGAACCTGACAAGAATTATTGGGTTAGCACTGAATATATTCTTGTATATTTACTTTAATTTTAATATAAATATAAACATGCATGCTGTATAATCTATTGTAATTTTAAAATATGTTAGTTGAGGATGCGAGGGGGGCTATTATACCCTGTGAAACACGCAAGGAACTGTAAAAAAGGCTGGTATTTGAATAAAATTGGCGATCACAAGAAAACCACAAGTTATGTGGTATTATCATCAATATCCTTCAAAATCGACGTTCAAATGAAGGATTTGAAGAAACTATGAAAAAAGCAATAGTAGTAGCAGAGGATTTTGATTTTTGCTCTTCAAGTCAGTAGATCGCCATAGAGTTGCACCCCTACAAACAGCACAAGGGATGAATCCCACCTCCTTCGTTATTGCTATATTTGTGCCAGTGAAAGTAGCGTTTGTGCTATTGAAAGCATCTTGGAAGATGAAGGTGCAGTCACTTCCACATGTCATGATATCATTAGATCCGACAACAAGAGCTGAAGCCCCCGCCATTTTCCAAGCCAGCAATGTGAGGAAGATGAACATGGAGGAAGGTAGTGTGGCCGAGCGGTCTAAGGCGCTGGATTTAGGCTCCAGTCTCTCTGGGGGCGTGGGTTCGAATCCCACCGCTGCCAAATGTTAATGTTTTAAGACCTGCAATACGATCAGTAAAAGCGCTTTTTGTTAGGCTGCGGGAGGTGTTTAGAGATAGACTTTCTAAAAGACAGGCTGTCAGCTTAACATCAAGGCAGAAAAAATATTTTGTTTTCTCAACAGAAATTGTCTTTGGCACGTTCAGCTTTATAGGGAACAACATCTGCCGAGATCACTTTTGAGGCAGTGCACATGATAGTGTACCGGCAAGTACATTTACGGTAATATTGGCTGTGGTGGTGAGCTGCTTTTGTCTGTGAAACTTTTAATTCTTCACGCCGAATCGTTGGCAGGGGTAAAGCTTATTAAATCTTTGAACATAGCGCTCCATCAGAAATACTTTGTTCGTGATCAAAAGAGATCAGAGGATTAAATTAATGAATTCACATAGCATACCTTACAGGAAAGATTTAAAAGGGGAATTGATTGTGCTTCCTGATGTTGTTCCTGTGGTTTCTTTGGATACAAAGGTGAATGTTCTTTGACGTTCTGCTAGAGTATCCACTGGGTGGGCTTTATCAATTAGCTCGGATAGGTCATCTGTGCTCCGTCTCCGGAAAATAATCAGCACTGTAGTTTTTTCCTGTGCTGTCTTTTAAAACATATAAGATCACGAGTTTACAGATTTCTCCAAGTAACAACTATACATTTAACCCAGCGGTTAGCATTCCTTCAATCCAATAGTTTTACTCCGGGTAAAAAACAGCGAAATATGTAGAGAGATGATATTCAAATATTTCAACATTCTTATTGGATTACCTGTATGGATATATCGCTCAGAATTCCTAATATGATTTTGAGTTCAGTTTTGCTTTACTACTTTCAGAGTCTTTTATTGACCTTGCTGAAGCAGAGAAGTGACACAATCACAAATGTGACCTACCTGTGCTGCTGTTTTTGGCTAATAATAGTTAAAAAAAACAGCTCCTTGCATTAAGAGCAAGAGCAACCAACACGCTCGCTGGTTGTGTTTGGTATTTTCCGGGGTGCTCTTCCTCAGCTGCAAAGTTATTTGGCGAGCAAAGACCTCTGAGAAGGAGTCTGAATCCGTCAACAACACAGGAATTCTAAGATCGCACTGCCGTCTTGTGTACAGAGATCTGCCTTTTCCTTATAGAGTGTTTTGGTGTTTAAGAACACGTATCCTACCTTGAATGCTAGTTTCAAAAGATACGTTACCGGATCACAGATTTTCTTGAAAGGATTTGGGAATGCACTTACCGGGATTCAAACCCGGTTCAATTATTTAGAAGGCACCTATACCACCAACGCACTTCTGAGAAACACCGGCACATTTCCGCAATCCTCCCTCTCACCTACAAAGTTATGAAGAGACAGATGTCCAATGAAAACTAATTTGATTCACTCAAGGCTTCGCTCTTTTGTTGTGATGTCATTTTAATTAATGTAGCTGTGATAAGGTGTCGCTTCTGTCTCTTAAAGTTTAAATCTGCTCCTTTCTTCCTGGTTTAGAAATAATGTTCCATGATTGTTTACAAACACCACTATCAATTATTTGTCCAGCTCTAACGCCTGTGTGCGTTGACAAGGCATCTCAAAAGGACATATTAAATAACATGATCCTTCCTGTTACCATTCCTGTGGTTGGAGTGTTGTTTTGCCCTTTTTCGTTCTTCTACAATATTTGCAGACAGGACTTTATCACTCAAGTTGTACAAAACAAGTCGGTCCATGAGAATCATCAGTACTGCTGTTGTTCTATGCGTAGTTTAATCAAGGTAGTCGAGTGAGGAGGTAAAAAAGCACTCCCCGTCGATAAATCAATCATCGTCGCCCGTGTGACTGGATATAAAAATAACGGATTCATTTTAACCAATCTCTGGAAGCTTCAATGCGGTTATTTTTCTTTCATTATTTCTTTATTCCAATGAATTTACTCTGTAGTAGAGGAAACACAAAAGTGGGAAACTGCAGGCATCCTTCGTTAGTGGTGGATTGTGTTCAGAGAGCATCAGCACATCTCAGTTCCGTTAATAAGTCTGTTGGGGATATACCTCAGTGGTAGAGCGCATGCTTTGCATGTATGAGATCCCGGCATCTCCAGGTGCTTTATATTTCTGTGCTCGCATTGCAATCTTCTGTTGAATGTGAACTCGTTGCTCATGTTCATAGAGAGCCAAGTTCACACAATTAAACTCTGGCAAACTCGAAGTGCTACGGTGTTGCTCTGCTGTTTTAAATGTACCTCTAAAGCATTTAGTTCTGTTAACTACCAAATGATTTGAACTAATTTTATGTCATATTCAGGAAATCCAGAGGTCTTCAGAAGTGTCGTGGCTGTTGAAGAAAACACCTTTTGAATCTCACCCGGGATTTCTTGAGAGATCATTCAGTAAGCGAGTCCTCCTTCTGCACTCCGCACTGAGCTGAAAGCTGCACGAATTCCATTGTACAACCGAGAAAAAAACAACGACATTTGATGATTACAAGAAATTCAAGAAACACAACAGTCTGAACACAGGTTTGAACCCCGAACGCTTAATTTAAAAGACAAAGCAAAGGATACGATCTGTAAACTCTCTTCGTGTCTTACAGTTTATGATATAAAAAAATCTTCCTTTCAGAATAATTTCCTGCTGCTGATAGACTATTTATTGAATTTTAACAAAATGTTTTTTTAATTTTTAACAAAAAATTGTGCACACTTATAGAACCAAGGCATTGAAAGTTTTTTTAATTGTTGTTCCAAAAAATGTTCCATTTGTTTTCATTCTTAATCTTGTTGATTAAAAGATTAAATGCAAAAAAATCTGAATGTGAAAAAAGGTCAAAATGCTATTGAAAAAATCAGTAATGTGAGGAAAGATGGATTGTGGGAGCCCCTTACCTCCCCATGTCATGCTGTATTTCTCACTCATTCTACTGGGAGTGGTGCCATCGCTTCTGGATAAAGTCTGTCAGTGGTCATTCCAGACGGGTCAGGTACTGTATGACTGCGCTTCGGCACAAGAAGAGACATGTGACTTGCGAGGATCACGACAGTATCATTCACCATCCGGAGCCTGGATAGCTCAGTCGGTAGAGCATCAGGTTTTTAATCTGAGGGTTCAGGGTTCAAGACCCTGTTCGGGCATTTGTGTTTTCCTTAAGTGTATTGTGAATTTAATTATAAATCGTATTTTATCTTCCACTCTTCTAGCTGTACTGTCGATATTTTAAAAGTTAATCACTTGTATTTTCTTTAGTGTTTCCTTTCACAAACCGAAAATGTTCAAGACTATTTTGTCACCACACTCCACGTAGATACTCACAGGAAAAGAAAAGGAAACGCAGTGAGGAGCTCACACAGTGAGTACTCTTGAATACAACAAGAGGAAAGGCACACTGTACATCTGTGGAACATCACGTCCGAGTTTACAGTGACGGCTTCTATTTCCACTGATGAATGAGACAGATTCATGAGGAGATCCTACGCACAACTAAGCGAACACATCGCTATTTCGGTCTGATGTAGAGGCTCCATTTGTGTCAGCAGTACTATAAATGTAAGTCTTATACACTTTCAGGGGCTGCATCTGTAGCGCTTCATCTAAGAAGACTGTTTTACTTTACCACACGGTTACATTCACCCACCCAATTTATTCTCAGAATACCCAATGGCTCAATAACCCTGTTTCCCCTGGGAACCACCAGTGTACAGTCCCATTCCATTCAAAAATATAACAAATATATTAAATTAATATAGTCAATGAACAAATCTATTCAATGAACTGTGTAACACAGGGCTCAAACTGTTTTTCGGGATGGCTGAGTGGTTAAGGTGTTGGACTTAAGCTCAATAAGCAAATGTCTATGAGGGTTCAATCCCTGCTCCTGTAACTTGCTTTTGAAGTGACAGAACACTTTGAAGATTTACACTCTATTAAAATATGTATTTACTAAATTTCAGTTCTCTTCACTCCCTGGGATAACTGAACTCTCACTATCACATACTTAAGGCTTTACATGCATTAGCTGTGATACAGCTCCTAATAAAGACAGAATGAAACTGTATCAATAATAAATGACATGTTTTAAACAAACGTGTATTGCTTAACTTCATTATTAATAAATTGGTGTGACAGGAAAGCAAATTAAATATTACAATGATATTCCAAGCAACTGATGTGTGCCGGAACCAAATGTCATCCACTGTGGGCTTTGTAAATTGTTTAAAAATTGTAAGTGAAGTTGAGATAATTAACAATTTGTTGAATCCTGCAGTTACAGATTAAAATGTGAGAAGACTTTCTCTGGGTTTATCTCTGTCCGAGTGCCTGATGTGAATATGCTGAACGCAGTGTCTTTGATTTACAGTATGTACTCAAACAACCAAAGAATCCCAATCTTGTCATCCTATGGTTTGTCAAACGTGATTTTTTCAAAGTGTGTGCAATTTCGTTTAGTCTTTCGCTCCTGTACTAGAGCAGTAATGTTTCTAGACGCGCATGAGCATGGTATAGCAGGCTGACAGCAGGAACACGTGGCCCACAAGCAGTGACAGTATCAGAGGTGTCTGCAGTATGTTGGTTTGTGAGCAGCGATAAAATAAAATGCAGAGGAAGCAGGTGTGCCTGCATTAATAAAGCTCCATCGAGCAGAAAAAGTAACAGAAGAACCAACCTAAATCCAACAGAAAGTTTCTGCAGCTGAAATCACAGGCAAAACTGCCACAGGCTTGAACTCACAACCTCAGCATGACTCCATTATGTACTGCTATATAAGGACAATGCACCGACCAACTGTGCCACTGAAGCTGCACAATGGGATTGTTACATGTCTTAGATGTATTTATTGGAAGGTTGCAGAAATCATAAATCACTGATTTCATTATCTGCATGTTTAATATCCAGGAGAGAGAACTCCTTCAGGTTCTACAGCTCATAAGTGCACTTTAAGAAGTCTGCTTTTGTGAGATGGATCTCCGAGGTGCAGCTTTTTTCTTATTACTAAAGATACCTCTACATTGTAAACTATTTGAAGACCTAGAAAAAGGAACATGGCGTTAGTTGAAATAAGCACTGAATGGGTTAAAACCCACGCTCTTTGAATTGCTAAAGCGATGCCTTGAGGAGAATAAATCAACATACTGTATTCACACAGGTCACTCGACCACGGACAAGAACGATCAGCTACCACCACTATTATTATCATTATTATCATTATTCAACCATTTGGGGAACAATACAGTTGAACAATCCCACTGTTCTTATGGCAAGAAAAATAACATGAGACCACTGTAAGAGGACGAGTGTTGTAATTGTTTGAACAATTGATTTCTATTTTTCCCTCTTATGGGCGACCCTGTGGTATTTCTTTTTCTCTTCATTGTTGTGCACGGGCTAGTTCTGCAGCGATATTTGCCGCAAAAATTTCTGCGCAGCTCCGTATTAAATCTGTTCTCAACTGCAATGGACAGAAGACGACTCCAGTAGATAGCTGTGTAGTTCTGTAGGACCACACACGACACAGTGATAGTGCGGCTCTTAATGGACTGGTACACAGACCACATGAGAGGCAAGCAAAGCGCTTTTAAAATTCCAAAGGCTCACCAAGTCAGAGGAACAGCAATGAACTGAAAAGATCTGTTACAGACGTCTATGTCAACCTCTTTAGAGCTATAAATGCCATTTGTTTAATTTATCTGTAGATTAACACTCCCAAGTAACAGCACTTTACAGTATATTAATGTTAATTCCGCTGGTGGACATTAGCTGGTGTTTTTTGTAACAATTTGTTTGCTCTGCTGTAAGGAATAATAATAATAACATCACTTTATTAACCCTTTACAATTTATTGCATTAGGAATGATCTTTTTGCATACCCCAGCTTGCTCTCCATGAGACACACAGATAAGGAGAGAGCCTGGGGTCAGAGCACAGGATCTGCCATTGTATGGTGCCCTGGAGCAGTTGGGGTTAAGGGCCTTGCTCAGGAGCCCAGTGGAGTAGGATTCCTCTGCTGGCAGAGGGATTTGAAAGAGCAACCTTACAACCACAGGCGCAGATCCTTAGCCACAGAGCCACTGCTCCACCCTAAATATGGAAAGTAAAGTATAGTAAAGAATATACAGTATATAAAGCACGCAAACCTAAATGTTCAAAGTTTTCAGGCTCTTTAGCATTTTCCTTCACATATGGAAAAAGTTTGATGTGTTCTTGTCACATTTCTCCAAGTAGATAATCTACACAAGAGCGCATGTAACAGTACAGGACATACAGTGAGGAATTCGCGCAGCTTTCAGCTCAGTGCAGAGTCCAGAGGGAGGAATCGCTCGCTGAACGATTTCTCAGGAAATTTCGGTTGAGATTCAACAGGTGCTTCTTCAACAGCTATGACAAGTTGGAAGACTCATTGAAGTCTGAAGAGATCAGCCTCTGTGACAGAGTGTCCAGTGACACTAACTAACTGTCCTACTGTTCTCTGCTAACGTAGAGGGTGAATGTTGATTTAGGTGAATGTAAGGTTTCTTTCTTGTAAAATATTTTCGAGCGTATTTTTGCTGCTGAAAATTAATCTTGTGTATTTGAATGAATTCTGATATTGTCACCTAATTCTAAACATTGTTTCATCAGACTAGAACATTTAGAGGAGCTCAATTGCATTAATTAATTGCATAGTGATATTATTTCTTGCCGTTTAAATACTTCAGTCAAAACTGTAGAGAAGTTGCTCCTGTTTTCACCATTATAAGAACTGTGATGCACCAGTATTATTTACTCTCATAAAAGTATTGTAATTGTATTGTTCTGTTCCGTTACAGCCTTGAGTCACACAAATCTTCTCCTTTACTGCACTACACTTCTCCAGAGGCCAGTTCAGCACACAAGGATCCTCATTCAAACAAACACTGCAATCATTTGATAAATGCCATTTCTCATCCTTTCTCTTAGTGTTGGTGCTACTACTGTATGCAAAGGAGGCGACTTGACAATGAAAGGTGTAATCATCTTAAAGAGAGTCTTCATGAAGGAGTGTGTCGGCAAGCTCTCCTCTGGCAATTGACCGGGCTTGTGAAGAAACCAATCTCATTCAACAACCATACAAATTGCACAGCTTAAGGCACATGAAGCACAATTCGTGGGCTAATTGACACAAAACAATGTCACTTCACCTTATCCACAAAGCTGTTTTGCTTGTCTGACCACCTCTTCCTACATTACAGTGAGCACATACTGTATATTTCAGTATCTTTTATTTACCTTACTATTTTACTGTCCCTTTCACCCATGTGGAGATGTATCCACAGCGAAAACCCCGTGTTTCGCCCTACGTTTGTGCCAGTTTTACAATCGGTGTAGGAGCCTGCCTTACAGAAGTCCAGTAGCACAGTTGGTCAGTGTGTGGTATGCATGTAGCTGTGCACAGTGGAGTTATAATGAGGTTGTGTGTTCAAGCCTTCCCTGGAGCATTAAGTCTTTTGAACGTTTTCCACCCAAAAAACGTTCATTCGCTGTAGTAGTTTCACTGTGACTTTGCAGGTAAAATATTCTTAATGAGAATAATATTTCATATGCGATAAATAACTGAACTAGAAAATATTGGAGAGAAATGGCTAGTCACACTATTTGCAGCAGGCACTCAGACAGAGAAATGTCCTGTCATTAAAGAAAATTCATGAAGAAGAGGAGTGACATCATTGCAAAGGCGATATTTTCTGATGTCTGTCTTGGTTAATAATCATTTGCGTGGGAATTACTTCTGTCATTATTACTAATACTGATAAAAACAGAAAACTCACAGCTCTCTGGAAGTTGGCCTGGACTCTAGAAAGTGTTTTTATTTGCAAGCGGCTCTGGAACTCAACACCTGTTGATGGGTCACTTCTGTCAGACACATCAGTGGAACCCAAGCCCACCTACACACACATTCACACACACTAACAGATATACTGTACACCTACACTCTCACACACATTTACACTCACAGACACATCACACATTTATACACACAATAAGACACTCACACACTCACATATATACACTCACAGACTCACAGATACACAAATAGACACTATATACGCACAAAGACACCTACATACACTCTTAGGTACAGACACACTATAACTAACACTAATGCAGATACTGCTAATATTACAACAGTAACACAATCACCAAAACTTACACTATCATTGTTACTAACACTGACAAAAACTACTACTAGACTAATAATACTTATAATAACAGTAATACTCTCATGAAAACTAACATGATGATGATGAGTGTTAATACTCTGACACTAACACTATAAGTATCACTAATATTACATAAATACTAGCATTAAAACTAAAACTATCAGTAATGCTATCATCATTAATACTCACATAGACACTACACACACTGACAGACATGCCCACACATACACTTACAAATATAAAACTACACACTGACAAACACCACACACTCACGGACACAAACCATACACACACATTCTCAGGCATGCATTCACAGAAACAAATAGACACTATGCATACTCATAGACACACACTTATAGACACCAAACACTCAGAGACCCCACATGCTCACACACTAACAGACACAACAAGCTCACAGACACATACCTACACACTCACAGACACACAGCCCACACACACAGACACCACACACTTCCAGACACGCACCCGCACAGATACTACAAACTCACTTACCTACAGATACACTATAACACAAATATAAATACTACTAATACTACAACAGTAACACTATAATTATAATTAATATTAACATGAATATGAACATTAAAACTAAAACAATCAGTAGTGCCACTGTCATTAATACTCACATGAACACTAGCATTAAAACTACCAGTTGTAATCTCAGTAATATTAACATGAAGACACTGATATTAGTATTAGTTGCTGCTCGTTGCTCGTGAAGTCACACCGCTCTCTGTGACAAATGCGAGACACTTAGACGCGTGCAGTGACGAGCCGCCTGTCGCCGTGGTTACCATTCTTATGATTTATAAACACTGGAAAAATGCATTTAAACTGTTACATACATTTATGAACTTGAAATATCATTTTCTAGCTCTAGGATACAGTTACCTAAATAATAATATGAATAATCATTGTTTAATTTCGGATTGAACATTATTAACCCTAAACGCATTATGGTAATTGGTCGATACAGTCTTTATTAACTGTTCTCTAGATACTTAAACAGGGTCAAGAAAAGAATCAGTACTCACCAATCGGTGAAGTTAATCGATTTTTCTACGGTTCTTCTCCGTGCGCTCCGTGCGCCTCCCACGCTCTTTCTCTCTCTGATCCCGGTGCTCTGGCTGGTGTCTGTGACATCACAGCGCTTATTCTGACAGAGCAGAGCGCGTCTCTGCTGCTTTTGTGTGTCTTTTTCATGAATGCCAGAGGTACTCGAAATGTTGCAAAAAGAAAAGCGGTTTTTTTTTGTTTTGTAAAAAAGTAAGTGCTGATTTTTATTTTATACAGGAAACGCATGCATGTTGAAACACTATTTAAATTCTATAAATAACTGAGAAATAATAAAACAAGGAAAACATGATATATGTAAAAATACAATTTGATCACATAATTTACTTCATTACCTCTGGTGGTTATATGTTTTTTTTCTGTTGTGTTTTTTTCTCTTGTACATGTTTCTTAATCTTCTGGTTGTAGTTAAATTTGTAAATTCTATACGTTTAATAAAAAAAGTTTTAAAAAGTAGTGCATCTCTGCTGGAGGAGACTCCTGGTTTTCATACAAATATAACATCTCCAAAAAACTAAACCGGGCTGTGAAGAGAGGCGATTTATAACAGTTGGAGAAGGAGAGCGACAAACCGAGGAATGAAAATCATTAAACAGAAAAAAAATAGTTTACTTCACAGATTAATGCGTTACAAAGCGTACCCGTGTGGAGCAGTAGAGAACGAGCACGAGTCCCTGAAATAAGCGCTTTTAAGGGTTTTACACGAATCTTCAGAGTAAAAGAGCCAGGAGGATCAGACTCCTGATCCTGGAGGTGTATACTGGTTTTATTTCCACCAAGCTCTCACTTCTATAGGTAGTCTGATGATTTCACTTAACTTTATAATTGTAACTAGACTTCACCTAATTGTACATTTATAAGACTGTCTGTGAGACACTTGTGAGAGCAGCTGAATCCCAGGGCTGGTGTGGAATCACACACAGACAGATCTTCTTCTGTGTGATCTGAGTCCCACTGCTCAGAGCTACAGACTGGTAAACTGGTCACTATTTTAGTCACGACCATCGGCCTTTGGCTACTAATAATCAATATACTGATCAGAGTGTCAATACTGGTGTTTATTACATAAATACAAAAATAATTCCACACTCACTTGTGTTATAAAACACTTAAAAAACATGTTTGGAGGCTGATATACATTAAAGAAAGTAATACTGAAGGGCTGGAAGTCCTGGGAAGGGTTTATTGAAGTTTCTTGCTTCTGCCCTGGAACAGAGCCCACAGCTGCCAGATCAGTGACCCCTGAGCCCAGTTCACAGAGAGGAGAATCAGGAGCTCTTTTATGTCTCTAAGAGGGCTGGGAGAAAGGGGAAAAGGGGGAAATGTGACTTGAGTCCAGGCTGTTCTGTCTGATATTGTTCATGTAGCAGCACTGATTGTCTGAATATCTTCTGGTTCTGGATTGTGAGGATAGAGAGCAGTACAGCATTGAGCTTCTGTCTGAGTGTGAGTCTGAGCTGTGAATCTGACTGAGAAGAGAATAATGATTTTTTATTCTGCCTCTGAGAATTTTTCTTCTTTGCCAAGTGGTGTTGCATCCCCTTCAGATACTCTGCACAGACTGCACAGAGTGAGAGAAGAGGAGAGAGAGATGGACAGATAAGAGCACACACAGCGAGACAGACATACGTCTTGATTTACTTTGAAGCAAGTTTCAAAGGTAAACGCAGACGTCACTTTGAGCACTTGGTCTTTTATAGTACAAATATCACACTGTGCTCTACATGGCCGTGTCTTCAAGATCGTTGTGAACCAACACAGTGGGCAAAAGACATATAATATACGTCTATTAAACGCATACCTTAGACGTCTAAATGTGGTCTACAATTCGTCTAGAATGAAATTCTAATATACGTCTAAAGTTATACGTCAATTATACGTCTATGTTTAGACGTTCATTATACATAAATGGTTGGAGTTCTATTATACGGATACATTTAGAGGACAATTATACATATATGGTTGGAGTTCCGGATAACTTTAGAGGACTATTATATGTATATGGTTAGAGGTCTATTATACGTATAACTTTAGAGGTCTATTATACGTATATGGTTAGAGGTCTATTATACGGATAACTTTAGACGTCTATTATACGTATATGGTTAGAGGTCTATTATATGTATATGGTTAGAGGTCTATTATACGGATAACATTAGAGGTCTATTATACGTATATGGGTAGAGGTCTATTATACATCAAAGATAGGTTTTATAGGTGTAGAAACAAGTAAACCAAGCCAATGATTAGGTTTAGAAATTTATTCTGAAAATACACATTCACACCTGAAACATATGTATTTCAAATTATACATTGTATACAATCAATCAACAATCAACATATGGGCAATAATCATAAAAAACACAACTAGTCTTAAACTTCAGCTACAAATTCTGGCAACATGGCAATATACAGTATAGTAATGACAAACACAAAACTAATTACATTAACACACTAACTCAAAACCACATTTTGATTCAAATATACATTTTAAAATGTACAACTTCTATATTTCCAAGAAAAAAAAATATTACAATGGAAGTTAAGACGATTTTTGTCCACTATTTGCAAACCCTGTCTAATTGTCCTAACAGTTAGAACCAAAAACCTATTATTTTCAGTGTCCAGATCTCCTGGCCCCCTGCCTTGCATATACATTCTTCACGTAACACATTGCGTGCTCCTTTATTTCTTCAGGTGGGTAGCTGCGTCAGCATGCGTAGGCTGCAAAGGAACAAGTAATAGGTTTATTCCATGCTGAAAAAAAGAAGAAAGAGAACACATGCTTTTTTTCAGCATGGAATAAACCTATTACTTGTTCCTTTATTTCTTTTTCCGTTGATGTAGGGTGGGACTTCAGCACCGCAGCTAGGAGAAAATTATATAATATTACTTCCCAAATAAATGATGATTAATATCTTCTTTAGTATAATCTAAAAAATGAACGGTTTACTAAGCTCAAAGCTGAAATAAATGTATAAAATTTGGCTTGCATCATAGCAGTTGAGCAATAAAGTCTGTCCTAATCAAAGAGTACCCAAAGTTTGAAAGTACAACATAGAATAAGAATAGAGAAATGGCAAAACGATTTTGTGTCATCTTCCCCATTCACACTATTTTTATGTGCCATTTTCTGCTTATTCACGTTCTATTTTAATCAAAATAATATTAAGAAAGATCTGTATGTATTCAGATAGTATTATTATTGTTCATACTTACTCGTCAAAAGAGGATTGCTGAGATATTTGCGGATATACTTCTACGTTTGAAAAACGTGTCCAAAATGGTGACCAACGAATACTAGCAATGCATTGTGGTATATAACCGGAAAATATGCTGGGTTCGATATTTTCTCAACGTATGCGTTTATTAATGCTGTCGATATTATGGTTGGAATTTAACATTGATAATACATCGCGGCTATGTGCCCCCTGCTATGAGCTGATGTGCAATTATAACGCATACAGTTAGTAAGGATCGGTCACTGTTGTATGGTATTATATATAATGACATTATGGAATAGGATGGGGACAGGCCTGGCATCACGGGGGGAGGGAGAAATGTCGCCCCTTCAGTTTTGGGCAAAAAGATTTACCTAACTTAATTTGCACCCTAAAAAAATAGTTGTACTTTGTCAATGGTCAGACAACACTAAATGACACGAACAGTCACTCAGTCTGTTTGATGGGCAGGAGGGCTATCCGTCCAGGAACTGCACATATCAGTGTCGTTATTGAGTGTCAACATTACGATCCTGTTTGCTCAGGTGGACCGATTCCTTGCAGTAGTTTATCATTATACTTAAAATCGTTATATAACTAGGACTAGTTATAGCAGTCTGTGCTTTCTGTTGGTTTTACAACATTTTTTTCTTAACGATTCAGAACGTCCATGTAGCTGCAAAAATGAACGCTTATGGTACTTTTCGCTCCAGGCAATACAAACCGTGAGAGTGACGAAAAATGTGAAACTGAACTTCATCGCAAATACCAGATTGCTAGTCGTAATCTTTTATCATGGCATAGCTGCGAGATTTCATTTGGGTAGCTGCACCATACAGCTCCGTTTCAACCGAAATATCACCCCCCCTCAGAATTTCAGACGCCCCCCTAAAGATTTTTCCCCGGGCACCGCGCACTGATGGGGGACGGGGTGTCCAGGAAATGGTATCAACTTTTGTCAAGAAAATAAAAATAGAAACTCTATAGGCACTCAAACATTTTACTGTTTTTTTTCAGGCAGGTGGCAAGACCCCCTCAGCAAAACCCTTGTATGCCAAGCTGTGGGCATTGATTCGTCGAATATACGTATATTCACGGCGAAAATACGGCTATACGTATATATACGTCGCCTCGACGTATAATCAACGTCGAATTGCAACCGTAAAATCGACGACATTAATAAACGCATATATAACGTCGAAAACACATCTAACACAGTGCCTGAGGCTTTTTACAGTATGTATCGTGTGTGCCGCAACTAGGAGTATACGGCACTCTGCACAGTGTACGAAGTAAATTATTTTCGCAGTAATTAATTTACACGTGTATAATAAATATAGTAATAAATATAATAAATTAATTACTGCGAAAAAGTAATTAATTTACACGTGTATAATAAATATAGTAATAAATATAATCAATTAACTTCGTACAGTGTGCTTTGATATAGATGTTCATTGGAAGGATTTGAGGAAACTATCAAGGATCTCAGAACAACCAAAGATACATTTGGGCATCTGCTATTGGTAAAGATTAACGAATACAGTAAGTGTGAAGTTTGCACACACACGAGAGAAAAAAATCAGTTTTAATTCACTTCATTAAACTGACGGTGTGTATAGCAGAGCATGGTTTCGATCCATCGACCTCTGGGTTATGGGCCCAGCACGCTTCAGCTGCGCCACTCTGCTAACAGCTGTTGTAGTTGATTCAACACAACTGCTCTATCTTTGCTTTCTAAAAGTGCGCCCGAGATGAAAAGTCTAAACGGTAAACGCAGACGTCACTTTGAGCACTTGGTCTTTTATAGTACAAATATCACACGCTGCACTACATGGGCGTGTCTTCAAGAACGTTGTGAACCAAAGCTTCTGCTTTCCAAGGCAACTGATTCTTTCGTCGTTAATTCCCAAATCTTCAATGAGAATCAGTGAAATGAAAACCAAACACATGTACACACTCGCGTCCTAGCGTGAAAGAAAAAAGATGGAAGCATTTGAGAAATAACGAGTAGTCTGAACAGCTCCAGCCTGTCAACTGCTCTTCAAAGTGATCGCTACCTCCACACCCAGTTTATAACACTGAAAATGATTCAGGAAGCATAGCAAAGGTCTAAAACCAGTGGTTGAAAAGCGTCTTGATACATAAAATGACAATTTCTCAAAAGTAATATCTTCATCTTTGAAATATTGTCATCCATATATTTTCGTTTTTCCCTTTTTTACATATCACGCTTTCGAGAAATAAACTGTCTTGTAATGAAGGCTGCATTAGAAAATGTGTATCTAGCTTTGTTCAAATAAAACTGGCACATCCCAGTGGGCAAAAGATGTAGAATATACGACTATTAAACCCATACCTTTTAAATTGTAATCAACAAATGGCTAATCATCATAAAAAAACACAACTAGTAAACTTTAGTTACAAATTCTAGTAACATGGCGATATATATATAGTAATGACAAACACAAACTAATTACATGAACACGCTAATATTTGACTCAAAACCACATTTCGATTCAAATATAAATTTAAAAATTTACAACTTCTATATTTCCACGAAAATATTATTAATGTATCACAAACGCTACTTTCTAAAAAAGACAGAATTAAACTGTTTGTTTTGTGTCTCATGGTGATCCTCCTCTCGATATGAATGAAATGTTTAATATGATCCCTCGAGAAAAAAAAAGAGTCAATTTCCGCCTGGAATGATTGATGCCCCATCAAACATTTTGTAATATCCCCGGAAGTTCATACAGTAGAATCCTGGTTCGTGGGTAAACAAGACTAAGGAAACGAGTTGGAAACTTGATGTCGAACTGGGATTTAGATCACCCGAAACATTACGCTACATTGGGCAGTATGTGCCAGAGAGTGGCTTTTTCACTCAGACGTTGATCAAAAGCTCAGTAAACGGCTCACGTCTGATTTTCTTGTTTTGGCCAAGATCTGAACTTTGAATTCAGCGACTACTTGGTCTGCTTTGTAATTCAAATGTAGATACAAATGTCACGGTTTTTTTGTAGATATAAAGGTATTCTCTGTTTTCAAAGGATAGGTACTTAATTGGCTTTATGATTTGGTTTTGATTTTGTATCGTTGTGTTATTAAGTTTGTGCTTTTTGTGTTTTTAACGTATCGTGAACTTATTTTTGAAACAAATGCTGACAAAGGCAAACATGGCACACATCTGTTTATACCAGCGCTGGATTGTGCATTTTTTTAAGTAAAATCTACTGTGCACTTTTGGGAGTATAATACTGTAGGTTCGATATAAAGTGGCAAAAATATAAAGGGGGAAAATACCCCAGACTGTGTGTAAAGGCCTCGTTGAGACTGTTGTTCTCTTGTTAAATATGGCGTACTGTGCACGAAATGTTACAGAAACACAATCTGATATTTTAATAATTTATAATAATAATAATAATAATAATAATTTCTTACACTTATATAGCGCTTTTCTGGACACTCCACTCAAAGCGCTTTACAGGTAATGGGGTCTCCCCTCTACCACCACCAAGTGCTCTCGGATCCAAATATTAAGTTCTAATTTTTTTAAAGGTGATATCTTCTCTTCCTCTAGTGGAAATCACACGATGTGAGCAATTTTTTTGTTTTGTTTTTTACGTTGTGATCCAAAGAGCCTGAGACGCACAGTCTGACAGTAACCGAACCAGAATGGATTCTGTTGGGAGTCGGACTGAGCTCATTCTCACTCCCTGTGCTGAAAAGAGAATCGGCTCTTCCCCGAGCACCATCTACAGCTGCTGGATGGTACTCTGCGTCCTGCTGCTCCAGCAAATATTTTGACGAAAGACAGATCACTTGTGCGCTTTTAACTTTCTCGCAGCTACAGACGATACCGACGCTGGCGATATGAAGGCAACCGCTGGTACACCTTCTCTTACTTTCACAATCGCGATAAACATTTTTTTTAAAAAAGACCTTTGAAGAACTAGATATAGAAATATATAACTAGATAAAAACATTAGCTTTATCGGTTTTTACATTAATCGATTTTGAATGTAATTTGATCTTTTTACATTGCATTTTACATTGAAAAAAAAAAACGTGCATACCTAATCCACCAACGGACAGAGCAATATTTTACGTTGCCTTCCAGAGCTTCCAGCGTGTGATGGATTTGGATGGGCGTCTGTATGATACCACTACAGCACTGGCGCAGGTGCAAAAACGACTTTCACAGGACTTTTTCAGTGTCTTCTCCTCTCTCAAATGGACCGAAGCACAGGAGCCAATATTAGAGAAAACGACAGGTGTTTAAACAGAGTATGTCCCAATGTCTGCGACAACGTTTTGTCATTTTGTATAAACGCTAACGGTTCATCATTTAAAAGCCAACATCATTCTTTTTCTCACTGGCGCAAATACGCTACCACACATGCGAGCTGTTGTGTGAAAGAAAATTCATATGTGCGTAGGAAGGCAGAATAAAATCCAGAACTGTATTGGTGATATCGATAAACAGGGCTCATGTTCACAATAAAACTTTATTGTATAAAACGTAAAAATTCGTAAATATTTGTTTTAATCATGCAAAGTGTCTGTTAAACCATTCATGAAGGATTCTTAGACAAAAAAAACACACCGTTATATGAGAAAATATATTTACTATATGTGCATTTAACTTACTTTTTAACAATTTTAGTTTCAAGGTCAATGAAAATTGTTTCCCTGCTTTTTTGTCATAAATACACAAGCTTGTTATGTCTTGTGTCAGAAATAAACTGCATGAAATTTGCTAAAGCAACAAAACGTAAGTGCGACAAAGAAGACAAACATTTGCGTTTATAGTGCAATGTTATCTCGAGCCTTTAAAATTACTTTAAATGCAATTTGTTTTTCTCTGTAGCTCTAAGGCTTTGTCATTTAGGTGTGCTGTTTTTTTTACATGTTGTAAAAAAGTCGCTAAATCATACGAAACATAAAAACTCCACTTGTAAACAATTGACCATTGATATTCCTGAATTTTAAACCTATGGAGTATTTATACCTTGTTTTTGTATTTGTGCATATTACAGAGCTCCTTTTCAAAAGCTGTCAGTATAGATTAGTGCTTAGGTTTCCTGTTTTTTTATCTAGGTGGTCCAGATAAGACTCTTGGTATAGGAGCGCGTCTGTGTTGCCTTCTGGATTTCAAATGAGCAGCTCAGTGCAGAAAAGAACCCTGTAGATTAGCATGTACATTTGCATGGACAGTAGATTTTTCAGAAAGTGTAATTGGATTATAGCACGTGCCCCTGACGATGTTGTTGATACGTCATATGTGCTCTTTTTTGTATTATATGTATTTTTGTTGTTCAAATAAGAAATATTTTTAAAAAACTTTCAGGATGGTTGCTGCTGTAAAAATAAAATGACATCAAGGGCGCTGTATGCAGAGGTCTGAAACCTGCTCCACAGAAGAACTTTATCCAGAGGTGTTAAAGAAAATTGATTTATTTTCCTGACTGCAATGTATGGTGAAGCATAAAATCTAGCTGCATAAATCTCTATTACGTGTCATTTATGAAGGCGTTTCAAATAGCAGCCAGTGAAGGATTAACGCTTTTGGAGCATGTATTATGTTCTAAATACTCTTATTTAAATAAGCTTAAATTCGCATACTGTTATTTAGACATTGCAAACCAGTCTGACCTCATACAACATTCTGTGCCCGCTGAGTAGATCTTAAAGCAGCTTCAGCCAGAGTAGCAGTAATGGCAACACAGTGCTTGGAGTTCAGCTTTTCTTATTTCTTCTGCAGAACCACTGGTATCGGAATATACTGATCCGCATAAGAAGCGCTACCTGTTTCAGATAGTTTTTATTGAGCGCTGCTCTAAACTTTACATTTGCTCAGGCTTGTTTTCCCCATGAAAAAAGACATTTCCTTAATTACATTTAACTTTTTTTTCCCTTATCATCAAGTAGAAATAAATAAAACATATCGTTCCATTTAAGAGCCACATGCAGGATGGCTGGTGGTCCAAGGCGTTGCGTTCAGGTTGTAGTTTCCCCTAGAGATGTTTGTTCAAATCCCACTTCTGACAAAGAAGTTAGAGTAGAAACGATAACATCCCTAAGTAGAAAACATCTCACATTTCATGTGTTTAATGTTAAGTGTCTTAGTGGTTGCCTCGGTGGTTGATGGCTCTTCTCTCTTGCAGGGTGATGGCAAACGTCTTGAGAAAGGGAGTCTCCTACGTAAGGCTGCTCTTCGTCAAGAGCGGAGACAAAAGGAACAGACTTCAAACCGACATTAATTACTGAGAGCAGGCGAAAATGTCTTTGGAAAAGAGGAAATGACTGCTGACTGTAAACAGCGCACTGGACAAGCGCTCCTCGTTAGTATAGTGCTGAGTACCCCTGCTTGTTGTGTGGGAGACCGGGGTATGTTTCTGTGACAGGGCACAGTGTCCACGTGGGTTCAATCCCCACTCTTGGTAGTGTTGTAATAAGTTTTAAGTGACAGAACACTTTGATGATTTGCACTCTATTTAAATATGAATTTACTAAATTTCAGTTCAGTTCTCTTCACTCCCACTCCCTGGCATAACTGAACTCTCACTATCGCATACTGAAGGCTTTACATGCATTAGCTGTGATACAGCTCCCCAATAAAGACGGAATCAAACAGTTTGTTCTGTTTCTCATGGTGATCCTCTTCTCGATCCAAATGAAATGTTTAATATGATGCCTCAAGAAAAAAAAAGGAGTGAATTTCCGCCTGTAATGATTGATGCCCCATCAAACATTTTGTAACATCCCCGGAAGTTTATAAAGTAGAATCCTGGTTTGTGGCTTAAATTCAAGGTAACCAAGACTAAGGAAACAAGTTGGAAACTTGATGTCGAACTGGAATTTAATCACCCAGAATATTTCAGTACTTTGGGTAGTATGTGCCAGAGTGGAGTTCTTTAGATCCGTTTGACAGCTCAGTGGGTAGAGCGGAAAACTGTAGTGGGAACAGTAAGGAATCCTTAAGTCGCTGTTTTGACTCCAGCTGGAAGGAAGGTGCTTTTTGTGAACTTTAATCAAAGAGTTAAAATAGCGAATCTTTTTCACTCAGACGTTGATCAAAAGCTCAATAAACGATGAAGCAGAGGCTCTTGTTCCGAATTCAGCTAACATCTGATTGTCTTGTTTAGGCCAAGATCTGATCTTTGAATTAAGGGACTACTCTGTCTGATTTGTAATTCAAAAGTAGATACAAATGTCACTGTTTTCAAAGGATAGGTACTTAATTGGCTTTATGATTTGGTATTGATTTTGTATCGTTATATTATTAAGTTTGTGCTTTCTGTGTTTTCCATCGTATTGTGAACTACTTTTTTAAACAAATGCTTACAAAGGCAAACACAGCACACATCTGTTTATACCATCGGTGAATTGTACATTTTTATTAAGTACAATCTACTGTATTTTTAGAAAAAAATGGCGTACTGTGCACGATATGTTGCAGAAACACAACCTGATATTTTCATAATTATTATTTTAATCATTTGACAAGTATGAGGTCCAGGATCCAAATCTTCAGTTCTGATTTTTGTTATATTAAGTGATATCTTCTCTTCCTCTCTTGGAAATCACAAGATGTGAGCAAATGTTTTTTGTTCTTTTTTTTTCACGTTGCGATCCAAAGAGCCTCAGACACACAATCTGACAGAAACCAAACCAGAATGGATTCTGCTGGAGGCCAGACTGAGCTCATTCTCACTCCCTGTGCTGAAAACAGAATTATCTCTTCTCCGAACATCGTCTACAGCTGCTAGATATTGCTCTGCGTCCTACTGCTCCGGCAATTCCTTTGACCAAAGACAGATCACTTGTGTGCTTTTAACCTTCTTGTAGCTACAGGCTCTTTGATGGCTCATGCTGATCGTCCTCTGGATCCAAAAGAAAATTTTAAAGCTGATGCATTTTCGATTGTAATTTGCATCTAGCTACAACGTCCCTGGAAAAAATATTTTATTAGTTGTGTGCAATCGGTATCTTTTACTTTACAGATGGTAGTGGAAATAGTTTTTAAAATGTTTTCTAAAGAAGATTGTATTGCCAGGACCTGCCTTTAGCGCTCAGTAGCGATTACACTGTTGATATAGATGGAGAAGAAATGTAAGATTAATTGATGATCTAAGTTAAAATAGCCCTATCACGCCTCCTGTAGCAGTGTTTGTATTCATAGCAAGTAATATTCTTTTTCAAACCCGAACGTTGCTTTTGCATTAAGTGTTACATAACAATTACCGGTTTCGGTAGCTTCTGAAGAGCGCACTTTTCCAAACTGAAGCCTATAAGAACATTATTCAAGATGCACCATGGCCCAGAATCGTGCATCGGGACAAGGATTAACATCAATTGAAAGAACTCGCAAATAAAAGATTTGACCGAAAAATTAAATGAGTAGGCAAGTATTAAAACAACACCATAACTTCTTGACTTCCAAACTCTTTCCTGGTTCAGGCCATGTAAAATGACATCATCAGTGGAGTCATGCCGAGGTTGTGAGTTTAAGCCTCACCTGGAGCAGCCTGGTTTTCTGTCTTGACAGGTAAACAGTGTTTTGTGTTATTTGCTAAATGGAGAGAGGATTCTGTGTTAATTGTGCTCCTCCTGGAAGAGGTCAAGATGAGATGTTCACGAGGCTGGTGGTAAATATCCTATCCAGGAATATTTTTTGTTCTTTATCGGGGAATATCGAATATCGGGGCTGTATAAAGGGGCTGTAGGGGGTCAGATCTATAGATGTAGTAAACACATCAGTGGAGACGGTGTGTCTGCTCTCTGTGAGAGAGACGGGCAGAAAGAATAATCTGTGGTCTGGGAAGAAGAGACCCTCTTTTGAAGAGCGGCGCTCCTCACGGAAGAGAATGAAAAAAATATTTTTCAGGGACGCTGATTTTTCTCTTTGGGGGAATTAATGTGTGACCTCGTGGCGCAATGGTAGCATGTCTAACTTCAGATCAGAAAGTTGTGAGTTCAACTCACAACTGAGTTGAACTCACAACTTCATGTTGAGGTCAGCTGATGTGTTTGCAGGTGCTGCTGGTGCCGAACCCGGAAATTACACCACGCGGTTGAGTTTTATCTGTACACCACTTAGGTAATCTGAACAAAATAACAGAGCAGTACAGAACACGCAATAAGGAGCTTATGCAGCGAATAATCTTGAACACGACGAGAGAAAACTGCCCATCTGCGTAACATCATGTCCGACTTTAGAGACAGTAACATCAGAGAATGGAAGTTTCAGACCATGTTTTTGTTACAGGTTCAAGCAAACCTGAAAGTTAGGGAGTGTTTGGTCACTTTTGTATGAAAACGTGTCTGAAGCCTGTAATTATAATTCGCCCTTTTTTAATTGTGGTTGAAATCCACTCCTATGTACCAAGACCTTACAGTATATTCATGTTTACTTAAATGACTAACGCTATTGGACATTAGTTGGTGTCTTTTTTTGTAATGATTTGCTATTTCATGCAGGAAAGAAAGGAACCCAGACCCAACGTTTGCTTTCAGGTGCAGTTCATTTACATACCGGACATCTATTTCTGAGGAGCCTGATTTAAATCACACAACCCCGGAAGAAGTCGAATCGATAATCTTGTAAACCGAAATAAGACGCGTTATCCATTAAACCACTAGCCCGTCACGTAAATGAATTGCACCATGGTGAGTTCAGTGCCGCTACTAGTAATACCCCAGCCCCATCTTAAATTTCTAAGTGAGAAACGTGTTTTCTACATTTTTGTCAGTTTTAAAACTAGGAGTATACAGCACTCTGCACAGTGTACGAAGTAAATTATTTTCGCAGTAATTAATTTATTTACACGTGTATACTAAATATAGTAATAAATATAATAAATTAATTAATTACTGCAAAAATAATTTACTTCGTACACTGTGCAGAGTGCCGTATACTCCTAGTTTCGGCACACACGATATATACAGTAAAAAGCCTCAGGCACTGTGTTAGATGTGTTTTCAACATTATATATGCGTTTATTAATGTCGTCGATTTTACAGTTGCAATTCGACATTGATTATACGTCGCGGCGACGTATATATACGTATAGCCGTATTTCACCATGAATATACGCATATTCGACGATATATATATATACGTATATTCGATGAATCACTGCCCACTGGGAATAGGTTTATTCCATGCTGAAAAGAGAAGAGAGAAAACATAGCTGTGAAACCTTCTTCAGGTTTGTTTTCTCTCTTCTCTTTTCAGCGTGGAATAAACCTACAGTATTACTTGTTCCTTTGCAGATACGAATGCTGACTTAGCTACCCACCTGAATATATTAAACGCTTCATCTATATGATTAACATAATGTTCTCCTGAATAACTACTCGAAAGAAGCCGTAGCTCAGGTGTTAGAGAGATTTGAAATCGGATCGGTGGATTTAGAGTCCAGACTGCGAACCGACAGCTGACACAGGTCTTTTATAGAACCGTTTTGATTTTCTCTACTTTGTCCCCGTGACGTCATTGTCCTGCTCGCAGCCGAGCCCGACACACGATACTGTCTGGTTTCTGTCACTGGGCGGGTCTGTGTTGGTTCTAATGCCCCAGTATTATGACGGGGACACTAAACTGTAAACAGGTGCCGTCCTTCGGCTGAGACGTAAAACCGAGGTCCTGACTCTTTGGTCATTAAAAATCCCAGGTCGTCTCTTGAAAGAGTAGGGGTGTAACCCCGGCATCCTGGCCAAATTTCCCATTGACCCTTACCAGTCATGGCCTCCTAATAATCCCCATCTCTGAACTGACTTCATCCCTCTGCTCTCCTCCCCACTAATAGCTGATGTGTGGTGAGCGTTCTGGCGCACTATGGCTGCAGTTGCATCATCCAGGTGGGGCTACACATTGGTGGTGGTGGAGGGGAGTCCCCATTACCTGTAAAGGGCTTTGAGTGGAGTGTCCAGAAAAGCGCTATATAAGTTTAAACAATAATAATTATAATTATTATTATTATTATGTAAAATGCAATAAAAATATCATGTTTGAATAATGTAAAAACTGATAAAGCTAATGCTTTTTTCAGGGCTATATCTACTTTTTAAAAAAAAGAGAAGTCTGTCGCGATTGTGAAATTTGGAGAACATGCACCAGCGGGTGCCTTCACATCTCCAGCTTCAGTCTCGCCTGTAGCTGCAAGAAGGTTAAAAGCGCACAAGTGATCTGTCTTTGGTCAAAGGAATTGCTGGAGCAGTAGGACACAGAACAGTATCTAGCAGCTGTAGACGATGTTCGGAGAAGAGATAATTCTGTTTTCAGCACAGGGAGTGAGAATGAGCTCAGTCCGGCTCCCAGCAGAATCCATCCTGGTTTGGTTACTGTTAGACTGTGCATCTGAGGCTCTTTGGATCGCAACGTGAAAAAAAAAACAATTGTTCACATCGTGTGACTTCCACGAGAGGAAGGGAAGATATCATTTTTAAAAATATCAGGACTGAAGATTTGGATCCGGGACCTCATACTTATCAAATTATTAAAATAATAGTTATTAAAATATCAGATTGTGTTTCTGCAACATTTTGTGCACAGTACGCCATCTTTATCTAAAAATAAAACAACAGTCACAACGAAGCCTTTACACGCAGTCTGGGGTATTTTTCCCCTTTATATTTTTGCCACTTTATATCGAACCTGTTATACTCCCAAAAGTGCACAGTAGATTGTACTTAATAAAAATGTACAATTCACCGCTGGTATAAACAGATGTGTGCCGTGTCTGCCTTTGTAAGCATTTGTTTAAAAAAGTAGTTCACAATACGATAAAAACACAGAAAGCACAAACTTAATAATACAACAATACAAAATCAATACCAAATCATAAAGCCAATTAAGTAGCTATCCTTTGAAAACAGAGAACACCTTTATATCTACAAAAAACTTGACATTTGTATGTATTTTTAATTAAAAAGCAGACAGTGTAGTCCCTTAATTCAAAGATCAGATCTTGACCAAAACAAGACAATCAGACTTGAGGTGAATTCAGAACAGGAGCCTCTGCTTCGTCGTTTATTGAGCTTTTGTTCAACGCATGAATGAAACAGATTCACTATTTTAACTCTTTGATTAAACAAAGTACACAAAAGGTGCCATCCTTTGAGCCGGAATTGAACCAGCAACCTAAGGATTCTCTGCTATTACCCACTACAGTCCTCCACTTTACTAACTGATCTATCAAAGGGATGTCAGGATGTCAGGAGCTGCTCTCTGTCACATACTCCCCAATGTAGTGAAATGTTCTGGGTGATTTAAATCCCAGATTGACATAGTTTCCAACTCGTTTCCTTTTTTTTAATTTGAATTTAAGCCGCGAACCAGCATTCTCTGTATAAACTTGCAGGGATATTAAAAAATGTTTGATGGGGTATCAATTATTCGGAAATGGACTCCTTTTTTTTCTTGGGGGATCATATTAAACATTTCATTTGGATCTACAAGAGGATCACCATGAGGAACAAAACTAAATTTAATTCTGTGTTTATTAGAATCTGTATCACAGCTAATGCATGTAAAGCCTTTAGTATGCGACAGTGAGAGTTCAGTTATGCCGGAGAACTGAAATTTAGTAAATCCATATTTAAATAGATTGCAAATCTTCAAAGTGTTTTGTCACTGCAAATATTATTACAGGGGTTTACCAGCTGCCGCACGTGCTTGTTTTGGGATTATTTCCAATAAGTATCCCATTAGTAGTTGTGTGTCCTTACTGGTATCTTTTAAACATTCGATTATATACAAACGGGACAGAGACAAAGTAATAATCCCATTTTAAGGTGTCTTGCATTTTAATTTACTGAACAGATAAATTGAAATGCTTTGATTCAGAGCCCCTGCAGTTCGTGCTAATTAGAACCACAACAATGCTCCTGAGTCCTGGGCACTACACTGAGCACACGTTCAGATGGGCTCTGACTTTGTTAAGCACGACTTCTTGTTGCAGTTGAGCTCAGAGCTAGATATGATCTCCATATTCTACCGCAATAAGTAGTCTGAAACTTAGTAAATAGTACACAGTTTTTAACTGAAGTCAGGTTGTTAAAAAATTAAACCAGCACCCTGTCACCGAAACTTACCCCGGTCTTCCGCGCGACAAGCGGGGGTACTCAACACTGTACTAACAACCGGGGTAAAGTTAGCTCGAAGTTCGAAAACGATTTTGGCACGCCTGTAGCGCTTTCACGAAACCTCTTAGAGTTGCGAGAATGCTTGTTTTGTGTATAAAATACATTGTGGATGCTTTCTCAGCCTTTACTTTGTCGTTTTTATGACATTTTTTTGACCAAGCACGAATATTCTTTTGTCCATATCTTCGCGATGGAAGCACAGAACGCCGTCAAACCAAATGCATTTTAAAGACCACGACTTGTGGATATTTCCACACCCTTTACATCAAACTATCAGTGAGCTAATTATCTTTTTTAAAACCTCCGGTTTTTCATCGATGCGTAATTACGCACGAACTGGAACCCGGGGGACCGCTGTGTGCACACGTTCACAACGCGAGAAATACTGTTCAATACGGCTTCATGCGAAAAACCCGTATATGACCATAGGAAGCAGAACAGCGCAGTCTCCCATTACCCAGACTGTAAGCACGGGAATAAAGCTTTGTTTGATTTCTGAAACCCTTCCTTTACGCCCTGTTTTCATTCAGGTAAGGGTCAACTATATTGAAAATACTACTGACAGCAGGAAGATTAAAATATTCTTTACTCAGCAGCTTATTAAAAACAGCTCCCATGATGTTCAAACCGATTTTTTACACAGAACACTGACACAGCTTTGTGTTCTGAATCTCTTTTTCTCTTGCTTTTATTTAATGTGGCACAATGCACTGGGATAGGGGTATTCTGTTCACAAACCAATAGCATTTAAACCACAGCACCCACAATGCTGCAGGTAAGTGTTTTGCACACTAAGCAGGTCATCTGACTATTCCCAGCTTTGTTTTGGGTTATGGAACCTTTATTTTTTTATGATTTTCTGAAGATAACACTACAGGTGGGATGGGTGGGTTGTCTTCATGGCTCAATAGCATTTCAAATACAGCACCCACACTGCTGAAACCAAGTGTTTTAGACACCAGACAGGCCCCCGAACCTCATACAACCTTACTGTGGCTGTGGCCCCTTTCTTTATTTTGTAATGAGTTTCTGAAGATAACACTACAGGTAATACACTGGGACGGGTGGGTCGTCTTCATGGCTCAATAGCATTTCAAATACAGCACCCACTCTGCTGAAACCAAGTGTTTTACACACCAGACAGGCCCCCAAACCTCATACAACCTTACTGTGGCTGTGGCCCCTTTCTTTATTTTGTAATGAGTTTCTGAAGATAACACTACAGGTAATACACTGGGACGGGTGGGTCGTCTTCATGGCTCAATAGCATTTCAAATACAGCACCCACTCTGCTGAAACCAAGTGTTTTACACACCAGACAGGCCCCCAAACCTCATACAACCTTACTGTGGCTGTGGCCCCTTTCTTTATTTTGTAATGAGTTTCTGAAGATAACACTACAGGTAATACACTGGGACGGGTGGGTCGTCTTCATGGCTCAATAGCATTTCAAATACAGCACCCACTCTGCTGAAACCAAGTGTTTTACACACCAGACAGGCCCCCAAACCTCATACAACCTTACTGTGGCTGTGGCCCCTTTCTTTATTTTGTGATGAGTTTCTGAAGATAACACTACAGGTAATACACTGGGACGGGTGGGTCGTCTTCATGGCTCAATAGCATTTCAAATACAGCACCCACTCTGCTGAAACCAAGTGTTTTACACACCAGACAGGCCCCCAAACCTCATACAACCTTACTGTGGCTGTGGCCCCTTTCTTTATTTTGTAATGAGTTTCTGAAGATAACACTACAGGTAATACACTGGGACGGGTGGGTCGTCTTCATGGCTCAATAGCATTTCAAATACAGCACCCACTCTGCTGAAACCAAGTGTTTTACACACCAGACAGGCCCCCGAACCTCGTACAACCTTGCTGTGGCTGTGGCCCCTTTCTTTAATTTTTTATGTTTTTCTGAAGATTACACTACAGGTAATACACTGGGACAGGTGGGTCGTCTTCATGGCTCACTAGCATTTCAAATACAGCACCCACACTGCTGAAACCAAGTGTTTTACACACCAGACAGGCCCCCAAACCTCATACAACCTTACTGTGGCTGTGGCCCCTTTCTTTTATTTTTTATGATTTTCTGAAGATTACACTACAGGTAATACACTGGGACAGGTGGGTCGTCTTCATGGCTCAATAGCATTTCAAATACAGCATCCACACTGCTGAAACCAAGTGTTTTACACACCAGACAGGCCCCTAAACCTTGTACAACCTTGCTGTGGCTGTGGCCCCTTTCTTTAATTTTTTATGATTTTCTGAAGATTACACTACAGGTAATACACTGGGACAGGTGGGTCGTCTTCATGGCTTCATGATTTTTTGACTGTAATCAAGTGTTGTGCACACAAGGCAGGCCTCCTGACCTTTCACAGTCATGCTTTGTTGTGTGAAACTTTAATTCTCTTTTTAGTATTTTTTGAACATGGGAACTTCCACCGATATGAATGAGGTGCTCTTCAATAGCTTTTTCATCTATACACACAAGCGTATGTAACCAAGACACTCAGAACCAACAGAATCAACGTGAAGTCATAGAAAATCAAGAATGCCCCCGAGACATCTGCACCCCCCTCTTGGACCACTCTGGTATCAACACCCCCAAACCAATCCATACCAGCTAACAAGACTCAGAATCGGTGCAACCCTCCAACCTGGACCAAGAGCAGGATGGGACAAGTACCTGCACCACACTACGCACCCCTCATCCAGACCAGCAGGACAGCCAGACAGCACCATCATGACACACATAATGAGATCACTCTCTGTCAGTATGTGTAACATTCTGGGCCTGGGCTCCTCTGTATTTGGGCTGAAGGGAGTTCAACAACATTATTAAACGGACTGACATCATAATCTGACAAGATACATTGTTTAGGGGAGACTTGTCCACCCACTGTCCCCCTGGTAACGTGAAGATCATTGACCCTTGGCTTACCTAAACCAGAATCACTTGGGTCTCCGGGGAGGATCGGTGTATGGTACAAAGTCTTAAAAACAGAACATTGTTGAATTGTCTATAAAAAACAACCAATATCCCTTGGATTTCCCAAACACAAAGCTGGAGCAAGTATACTAACTCCATACCCTTAAACTACAAAAGGCCTGTGGCGTAGACAGGGTAAACAGCCACATCATGTGACATAACTGCATGAGCCTAGTGATGAGCCTAGTTTAAAATACTCAACCCCATCCTGAAGTACGGATGTTTTCCTTTGGCCTGGAATCCAGGACTGATCACCTGACCCTAACAACTGCCGGAGCATTTGTGTGAACAGTAACCTGGGCTAGCTATTCACCAGTATCTTCAATACCCTATTACTGGCAGCTTGCCAAATACAGTGTCCTGAATAGAAGTCAGATCGACTTCATATGAAGCTGGCACATATCTGACCACACTCAACACACTTTAAATGAACAGAAAAATAGTGACCTGTGTCTTTGATTTCTAAAAAGCAATAGGCTCTATTTTGAACAAATAACAAATATACAAACTTTCAATGTGGGGTAAGAGGTACAGTCCACAACTGATTTTTTTTAGCGTACTCAGAAAGTATAAGCGGTTTGAAAATACTTACATAAATTATTTTAGGAAGACTGTGTTGGTTTTTGTATCATTTGTGTTTGTGTTGACTCTTATTGAGATCTCCAGTCACCTGCCCTTATAGATGCCTCTTTTGCTTATGTGTTGTTAGAAATTGAGCTCGCCTGTGTGCCTGCTTCTAGGGTTTTTTTAAAAAAGGAATAGGTTGGTTTTCTATTTTTGTGACCCCTTGCCCAGTAGCAGTCTACTACAGGGGGGATTCTGGGTCCTCTCTCCATACAGTATGTCTCCTTTTGCATTGTTTCCAGACCTGGGCTGATTTGAGTTTTTCATGGTAATGGATTACAAGGGTAGGTGTGACAGAAGTGAATGTGGTGGATCTGCCATCTGCCCAGGCAGGAAGGTAGATACAGTATATGTAAACAGGTTTTAGCATTAATGTTTTGCATACAATCACCCTTTCCAAAAGGTGAGATAACCAGAGAAAACAGGACACAGCTTTTCTAGGGACTTTTTTTCCCTACAGTATTTATGGTTACGATGGGTTTTAACTCTTTGTGGAGATAAGCTATTTTTATCTTTTCTTTGGTGTAGGTTCATGAATGCATGGGCTTTCTTTTCTTCCATGTCTTGTTCCTTTGTTCAGTTGTTTTGTATTCTTTCTGTTTTGTCCCCTTATTTTTGTGCTGGTGCTAGAATTTCTGCTGGCTTTTCCATGTTTTTCCCTTTTGCTCTTTGATTTAATTTTTTCCTGTGACCCATTTTTCCTTATTTATCTCAATGTGATATTTTCCCCTTCTCCTCAGCTGTTGAGTCTCTTGCACTTTCTTCCCTGTTATCAGTATTGTCTGATGTTGGATTGCATTTTAAGTTCCTTATTTTTTAGTAATCCTGTAATTTTTTTTCCACTGTTATTCTCATCTTTTATTGTACTATTGCTGTTATTGCAGTCTTCCCACAGTTTATTTTATTCTTAAACAACATACTAAATAATATAAGAATACATGTTGTGCTCATCTCTTTCCTGCCACTTGCACTCCTGATATTGTCTTCAAATAATTCCAATATTTTAGAGCTCTATATTTTCAAGCCTTGAAGGCCTAAGGTTGTTTTTTAAAGTGTTTGAATGTGATGTACTAACTACTGTCTACAATAACAATAACATACATAAATTACCAATAACATGCATATAAAAAATAGCCCAGAAATCAAGTATGAAGTAAGGAAATGGCTGCAGCTATGAATCAGAATTTTAATCTATTGGTTTTGTAGTTGGTTGGAACTTGGAACTAGTTAGACAAGGGGTGTGAAGATTCGTTACAGATGTATTTTGCTGTACGCAGAACAAGTGAACAATAGACGGACATAATTTCACAAGACAACCCAGTTGGTTCTTGAAATTTCCAAACCACACATCAGAGTGAAAATTAAAACAAATTGAGGAAGGACCGATAGGAGAAGATCAACAATGAATCATTAACATTACAATGCTTAAGTTGCCTTTATAATAAAGACAATTTTGTCCTTTTGTGAGGATCATGTCCACATTGGACCTGTTTTTTTAAGTTGTTTTGAAATTTCACTTAGGGTTCAGAACATTTCACAACTACTATTTTTTTTTCCTACCACCTCAGCTAATTCTCTCCCCCTTTAGGTTTGGGTGGGGGTATGGGTTTTTTCCAGAAACCTGTTATCATTTCTTTGATGTTGGACACATTTGTCTTCAGGAAGTTTTCTTCACACCTCCTATCATACTCATCTGACATGTCCATAGCTACACTCATTTACTTGCAGCAGACAAACAATGACAGAGTCGTCTGCAAATTTTATTAAGTGTCTGGAGTGGTGAGAGCTCTTGAGGGTGTTTGCTTACAGGACAAAGAGTAACGGAGACAATATGCATCCTTGGGGGAACCAGTAAAACAATACCTGTTGTTGGATAATACATTGTTGACTTTCACACTCTAAGTCTGTTCAGAAATCAGTAACCCCTCTGATGATGTTAAGATCAAAACCAAAGTTTGATAATAGCTTTGATGCCTGTACTTGAGGTCAAATGCAATTGCATACAGAGGAGGAAGTATAGCACAACAAAAATAACACACTTCTAAATCTACCACAGCACAGAAAAAAACTAGAAAAATCACTTATAAAACCACAGGAGTACACAAACATAACACAAACTAGAATGCCACATAGACAATAATCTGTAGCAGAATATCTGCTTATGTTGTATTTTCTTTGTGGATGTTTTTGGATGTTGTATTGGCCTTGGCAACTCTGTGATTTAACAGTCATGATAATAAAGCATTTTTGAATCTCTATGTGAGTGGAACCTGTTGAATATTAGTTCAGATGGCTAGCTGTGTCAGCAGGTGTAGGCTGCAAAGGATCAAGTAATAGTTTAATTCCATGCTGAAAAGAGAAGAAAGAAAACACAACATTTTGGCTGTGGAGCCTTCTTCAAGGGTTACAGTTGAAGAAGGCTCCATGGCCGAAACTTTGTTTTCTTTCTTCTCTTTTCAGCATGGAATTAAACTATTACTTGTTAAATATTAGTTACACTTGGGTTTCGCAATATAATATAACCAAGAGGTATTGTTATTTTTTTAATACTTTTACAGCAGTCAAACTGGCATACTCTGATATCTGAGAGAGAGTTTAATATAAAAATTTTCTCTTGAACTGTCATGAACCAGTTTAATTTGTTTTTACCTCTCTACAAATCAGCCTTCAAAAGCTTAACTCATGTAGCTGTAATGTACATGAACACCATTAAAAAGTTTTCCTTTCTCTATGTGGCACGTGGAGTGCTGAGAACGCATGCTCCAAGCTGCTTGCTCCTGTAAGGAATTAACAACTTAAAGATTAAGTTAAATTATAAATAGGCCTCACCCTGTACATAGGGAGTTATGGGACATGTTTCGTTTAGAAGGGATTTAAAAGTAAAAAGTAAAGCCTGAAATAAACAAACTGTGCCATGTAAGACCAAGGTAAGGAATGTTTGTTACTATTTGTTTTGTCTGGTTATTTAAACCATTCCGTCTATTTCACACTTAACCAATTTTGAATTAGAAAGACTACAAACTGTGCAAACTTCCAAGTCTGTAAGGGTGTATGATGTAGATCATTCACAAGAGCACACGGCTGCTTGTTATAATTGTAAGAACTGTAGTTCACTACTGTTCTTTTGACTCTTGAGCTTGCATCATACAGCCGTTGGAGTGCATTTCAAACCTAAGAGATATCAAACTCATTTAACCTGTCAGACATATGTTAAATGGGTTGTGACTTTTGGCAAAGTTTTTTGCTACATAATTTGTTTCATGAATACCATTTATCTCTATAACAACTTTCCTGTCCCCAGAACATATGTTTTAAGCTGCTTGATCCCATTGGGTGCAACCTTTCCATTGTATTCATAATGTGTTGTTTGCATTAGGAGTGTGTTAAATAAGCAGAAAAGAGGCCTGTTTTTTCTGTTGCTTCTGATCTTATACAGTGGTCAGAATCTCTCATCCAAAAGCTTATGAGTGGAAAAAAATTTAGTACAGATGCACAATCCATTAAAAACCATTTAAAGAGCATAAGGGTTTTCATCACATGGACTTGTTCGACTGTTGAGGATTTCTGTTTTGGTTGAGGATCAATTAAAGGACAACAACCTGAAACACTATCTTCGATCTTTCCAGAGCTGTAAGTAGTCATTCCAAGTTTATTAACTTGTCTCTTTTTTTCTATGTACTTTTCAATAGCCACTGATGTTATTTACAACAGTTTTTTTTTTTCAAAATTGCATCTTTTTGGACAAATTTTAAAGAATTGGCACAATAGGCGGAGGAGTGGCTCTGTGGCTCAGGATCTGCACCGGTGGCTGGAAGGTTGCTGGTTCACATCCCATGGTTGACAGAGGAATCCTACTCTGTTGAGCCCCTGAGTAAGGCCTTTAATCCCAGCTGCTCCAGGGGTGCTGTACAATGGCAGACCCTGTGCTCTGACTCCCAGCTTTTCTCCCTGTCTGTGTGTCTCATGGAGAGCAAGCTGAGGTATGCAGAATATGAAGTCCTAATGCAAGAAAATGTATATGGTCAATACAGTAATCAGATTTATTCCATGCTGAAAAGAGAAGAAAGAAAACACAATGTTTTGACCATGGAGCCTTCTTCAGTTATGATTTGATTTTTTACAATCATACCCACAAAAACTTTGCAATTTTTAAAAATCTTGCAAACACAACCCAGATATGTTGACTTCTTTAAAAACATTTTTTTAAAAGAAACACATACTTCTTTTCTAGTTTTTTTTTATGTGGTGGCTGCCAGGAATCCTCAGTGAAAAGGTATGCAGATCCTGTGCAGACGCAGGAGCAAGTAGTTATTGAGACAAGAGAACAATCCGAAACGTCAGGCAAGATCATAGTCGATCGGCGAAAGGTAGATCAAAATCCAGGAAGTACAGAGAGAAGCAAACAATCCGAAACAGAAGGCAAGGCCCAAGGTCGAGAGGCAAAAGGGAGATCAGTAACCAGTAAGCGAGATTTAGAGTAAACGCGAGGTAGAGCTCTCAAAGAGAAGACTCAATACCGAGGGTTTGGATGGTTAAAATTGTGCTGCTTGCCGCACAGTAGAGTGTGTGCTGATGGATTAACACGTGCGGCGGTGCTTGTTATAATTAACCCGCTGCTGGTAGTGGTTAGTTCTTTTGTGAGTTATTCTCCGCTAGCTGGTGGTTGTGACAGTGACAGAATGCTGTTTTGTGATTGATGCTATATCAAAATATAGGGCCCGTAAAATTAAACACAGAACTAAAACCATTTAATGGACTTGTACATCTGTTGCGCTCCTACACTATTAACATCCATTGGGCATTGAATTTCAATTATGTTTCCAGTCCATTCAGATATGTTCTCTATTTTTCAGATTGCTGGCAATGTCACATGTTAAAGGAGGACAGAGGAGTAGAAGGCCAGACCTGTGGTCAAGGGCTGGTGGAGTAGGGAATGTGATCAACGAATTTCTGAAGTTTTCTAAACTCGAAAAAAAAATTAGGTGGAATGACAGTATGTGGTCAACACTGTCAAACAGACTCCTTGGAGAGGAATGCCCCAGCAACAAGAAATGGTTATCAGTGATTTGGCATGAAGATAGAAAACAACTAAGAACCAAAGTGCTTAGGGCGCAGAAAGAGGAGAGTATTGGTAGGGATTCCAAACCAGATGACAGTACACAATCTATAGTCAATATTTCAAGTCAAAGTGAGGGACATAGTTTGGAAGGCAACACAGAGCTCAGAAGTTCATCAGAAGATACAGAAGATGCATGGGCAGCACACAGCAGCACAGACAGTGGTGACATGTTAGAGGGAGAAAAAATCTGTGTAGAATCAGAAAAAAAGCCTGAAGAGCACAGTGAATATTCCCAGGGGGCAAGCTCATCTGGGACATCACCTCAGGATAAAAGGGGATTAAGAAAGATTATGTCTGTGCCTAAAACTTTCCAAGTATGTTTAAAGGCTGAACAATGGAGAAAAATAGCACCTCTAAAAGGTACATCTAAACTAAGACGACCATGGACCCAGATCTTATATAACGAGTTCAGGAAGATAAATCCTTGTTGCCCAATAGCCTTCAAATACCAATACATCAGGAAAGAGAACAGCAGAAAAAAAAAAAACTTTCTGATGATAAAAGCAGTCTGTACCTTCAGGTCCTGCAATGTAAAATACATTATGACAACAAGACACAAACCAATGGGCAATGATGACATCACAATTGATGTTGTACGAGCAGGGCAAATACAGCACAGTAAAAGGGAAACAAAATTTCGACAAGCACGTCAGCCTTATCGTCGAAAGATTGCCCGTGCCCTCACAAAAGGAATCAGCAATGTGTACTACAGGAACCTGAGCAGAACACCGCTTGCTGAAATTGCAGCAGGCAATTTATCTAAACCACTAACACAGAATGTCCTGAAAGTCATTTCATCAGAGTTCAGGAACAGTAAACGCATTCACTATGATCCAGTGTTTGAATTACATATGGCACAAAAATATATGAAAGCATGCGACTTCGACATTGTCCATTTCCCAGGATATATACAGATTTTGCAGTTAGACACATTTGCTGCCTATCTTTACACAGAACAGAGTATGCGAATTCTTATTGCCCATCTAAAGATGAAGGAGAAAGTCAGCCTTTACCTGGATGCAACAGGAGGGGTAGTCAGAAAAATTCCATCGGAGAACAAAAGAATTTTGTACTACAGTCTTACGTTACCTGGAGGTGGAAAAAGAAAGCCTCCATTACCAGTGTCTGAAATGTTGACAACTGACCACACCATTGTCAGTATAGAACGTTGGCTACGGAAATTCATGTTTGACATCTCAACATGTACTACCAAGAGAGTGCAGCATGTAGAAACTGACTACAGCTGGGCCCTGATTCACAGTGTTCTTTTTGCCTTCAATGGGGACACCATCCATGCATACTTAAATCGTGCAATGAAAGTCTGCCAAGGCAAACTTAAGTACACAGAACTTCAGATGTTCACTGTTCTGCACCTTTGCTCTGCCCATGTCATAAAGGCTGTCTCTCAAGCAATTAGTAAAAAAACAACAGACAAAGGACTGCGAGGCTTTGCAACATTTTCCTTTGCCATCCTGCAAAACAGCACAACTTTGAGTGTCGCCAGAAATGTTTTCAAACACATGTGTATTGTACTCTCAAGCAGGAGGTTCACAAATGAAGTCCAATCTAGTGTCTGCCTCCTTAACGCTTACATTTCTCAAACAACCACACCAGACCAGATGGAAAAGGAAGCAGAAGTCAAAGACACAGATGAGGTACTGTACCCAAAAATGAGAGGCAGCCTGGGCCGCTCTCCTTTCGCTGTGGAGTTCAAAGGTATTTATGAAGACAGCATATCAGCTCAAGGACATGATGACTATGGGACACAACACAATGTGAACCCCTATTTCTGTGAAGACATAATAAGATTTCTGTTGCAAAGATACATGGCACTATTTCCACTGTGGAGTGGAATTTTGTTGGGTGACCTGGCAAGATATGCTTCAGACAGCAAAAAAGACATATCAATGTCAGAGGTAGCACAAACAAGAGCCACTAATTGTCATGTTGAGACCTGGTTTGGCATTGTCAAGCATTCAATACTTCAGCACAGGAGGAAACTGAGGCCAGCAGAGTTTATTATGATAATGAGACAATCCCTCCAAGGCCGGTACAGAGAACATATAATCCAAAATGCTCTCCCCAAAAAGGTTTTGACGGCTCCATTGATCACCACTAAGACACGTCATGAACATGCACAGGAACAATGGGCAAAGAGAGCACCAGGTGTAGGCAAAGAAACAAAAAATAAATTCTACAGCGCACCACAGAAAATTCCAATCCCCAAAAAAATGAGAACACAGGAAAAAAAAGTTAGCAATAGAAATATTGAAACAAATGAAAAATCGCCAGATGACAGCAACGGCCTGCAAGTACAGCAGGGGAAAGCAGGAACCACAGAATATAAAGAATGGCAGCACAAAGAAGAAAGGAAAGTGTCACCCAAGCAAGCTGCCGTGGGCATGGCTGAAGTGATCACACCACACTGTGATGCACGCCCCATCTCAAAACTTATAAAAGAGAAAACAGATTTCAAAAAGAAGGTAGGATTTGTATTTCAAATATTTCTCTGTGTGGACATTCACTTCTTTTTCAGAGCTTATGAATGTCATCTTCTACTACTGTAGGTGTTCTTTGTCGTTTCTCTCTAACTTGTTATACTTGTTGACATACTTGTGTTATACTTGTGGTGTGTAATCTCAATTTTCATTATGTTAGGTCCAGTGATCTCTTGTGTATGCTTTTGGCTTGGTAAATCTTTTTTAGGTACACGCCCTTTGGAACATCAATCCGAGTGAATTAGTGGTTGCAGTTTTGCCATCCATGCACAGTGCAGACACATATATTCTCAGACACTCGGAGTTTGTGTCTCTGAAACCAGATGAGTGGCTCATAGGCGAGGTAAGATGAAAGTGTTTGATTGCATGCATTTGTTAAGGTTTCTGAGCTTTTGTGTAATCAAATGTGTGTGAGTGCGTGAAATCACATCTTCTTCAATTGTGTTTGCTTTTTCCATAAGACCATTGAGTGTTACTTTCAAGTAGCGAAAGAATCCATGGACTTGGGGAAGAAGGTTTTCCTAATGAACCACTACACAACTGGTGTAATCATGAGTGGGAATAGAGAGCGCATGGCTAGACAACGTTTGTCCAAGGTAAGGACATCAAACACAAATGTTGATGGATTACATTAGTGAGGGGGCAAACATGGTTTTTCACTAACTGATGATTGTTTTATCAATAGAGAAACAAGGAGAGCTACAAGCAATCAAAACAGGTCACAACTGTGCCCATGGTGCTGCCTAAAGAAACTACCTTTATAGTCAGAAATCAAAATTCAAAGGTAGCACACCATCCATGTGAGGCAGCCTGTTGTGCTAATCTTGTCATTCTTTTCATTACAGGTCAACTTTGAAAACTATGAAGCCATTATTAGCTTTTTTAACACTGGTGTCCACTGGAAATTGTTGGTAAGTGTGGTGCAGGTAATCCAAAACAGCGTAGGTTTATAATTACACCTGGAACCATTACAGTTCAAGTGATTATCCTTGTTGCATCTAAAAAAATTACAAAGTCACAATGTATGTGTTCCTCTCCTGTTAAAAAAGGTGGACATTGATAGTGAGTGTCCAAGGCAATGGTGACAGTGCACTTTTCCTAAATTATTATTGTGAATACTGCTGTGTAATGAACAGACAACCAAACAAGTCAAAGTGTCATGTAGGAAAAAAAGTACTGTTAGGTCATTTCCTGACTGTCTTTGCCGAGGTTTGCAAAATATTAAATGTTAAATAATATATAAATATAAATATTATATATATAAAATATTCAAATATTAAAAACCTTTGTTTAAACAACATAAAACTCCTGAAACTGCCTGTGTGTCTGGCCCCACATTAAATGCAACTTCATGTCTGATGATGGGCCCTTTGTTTCTTGCAGTATCTGTATGCTCCATCCCAGAAAGTCTTTGTGGTCGACCCTATGGGGAGTGATGAGATGGGAGACTCCACTGCAGCGGCAAAAAGGTTCAGGTAAGAAATCAAGCATTAGTTTCGTGGTGAAATTCTGCAGGGGCACACATACATTTCAGGTTCAAGTTCAGCATGACAAATATTTCCTCATTTATCAATAACCTATTGTTTTGATTCACAGGGACTTTTTTAAGATGCGAAGGAATGTCCTAGGAAAAGAAGACTGGTTGAATATCAACTGGCACCCAAGCGTGATTGGTCACACCAGGCAAGCAGATGCCTCAAGCTGTGGGGTCTTTGTGATGCAGGTCAGCATAACCTTTCCACGCCGAAATTTTGGACTTAAAACTATTGTATGAGAGATTTTTAGGGAAATAATTGAAACAAACTTTTGTCTGTTAGATGGGCGCAGACATCATTAACAATTTCCCGGATATTCCAACATATATCGAAATAAACAGCAGTGCCAAAGAAATGAGAAAGTTGCGGGAAGACCTGTCAATCAGAATTCTTGAGGCTTCAGGTATTGTACCATTTGATCCTCATTGCCTACGTTTCTTGGTGTATATTATTTTCCTGAAGCATGTTCTCTCTCTGTAACAAGTCTGGATGAAAAAGATTCTCAATTTATTTATATGCAGAACTCATTTGGGTATTCTTTTTGTACTATATAACACAGTGATGAAAAGTTAATTAAATCACATTTCACACAGTTAAAATTCAATGACACTTTGGCCTTCGTCGTGGTTGACACAACCATTGTCTGGGAAAAGTGTGGGTCTAAATTGCCCATAGTGAAGCAAAGCAAACTGAAACATGATAGCTGTGTTATCATGTGCCCCCTTAAAATCATAGCAACACACGCTGACGCAAAAAAGGGTAACAGGTGTTGACAGGAGTATTCTGAGACATGACAATGTGCGGTTTAAGAAGCAGTAGAACACCTAATCAGGAAAGTGCATACGTTTCTTCAGTTTCTTCAGAAACTCATTACAAAATAAAGACAGGGGCCACAGCCACAGTAAGGTTGTATGAGGTTCGGGGGCCTGTCTGGTGTGTAAAACACTTGGTTTCAGCAGAGTGGGTGCTGTATTTGAAATGCTATTGAGCCATGAAGACGACCCACCTGTCCCAGTGTATTACCTGTAGTGTTATCTTCAGAAACTCATTAAAAAATAAAGACAGGGGCCACAGCCACAGTAAGGTTGTATGAGGTTCGGGGGCCTGTCTGGTGTGTAAAACACTTGGTTTCAGCAGTGTGGGTGCTGTATTTGAAATGCTATTGAGCCATGAAGACGACCCACCTGTCCCAGTGTATTACCTGTAGTGTTATCTTCAGAAACTCATTACAAAATAAAGACAGGGGCCACAGCCACAGTAAGGTTGTATGAGGTTTGGGGGCCTGTCTGGTGTGTAAAACACTTGGTTTCAGCAGAGTGGGTGCTGTATTTGAAATGCTATTGAGCCATGAAGACGACCCACCCGTCCCAGTGTATTACCTGTAGTGTAATCTTCAGAAAATCATAAAAAATTAAAGAAAGGGGCCACAGCTACAGTAAGGTTGTATGAGGTTTGGGGGCCTGTCTGGTGTGTAAAACACTTGGTTTCAGCAGAGTGGGTGCTGTATTTGAAATGCTATTGAGCCATGAAGACGACCCACCCGTCCCAGTGTATTACCTGTAGTGTAATCTTCAGAAAATCATAAAAAATTAAAGAAAGGGGCCACAGCTACAGTAAGGTTGTATGAGGTTTGGGGGCCTGTCTGGTGTGTAAAACACTTGGTTTCAGCAGAGTGGGTGCTGTATTTGAAATGCTATTGAGCCATGAAGACGACCCACCTGTCCCAGTGTATAACCTGTAGTGTTATCTTCAGAAACTCATTACAAAATAAAGACAGGGGCCACAGCCACAGTAAGGTTGTATGAGGTTCGGGGGTCTGTCTGGTGTGTAAAACACTTGGTTTCAGCAGAGTGGGTGCTGTATTTGAAATGCTATTGAGCCATGAAGACGACCCACCCGTCCCAGTGTATTACCTGTAGTGTAATCTTCAGAAAATCATAAAAAATTAAAGAAAGGGGCCACAGCTACAGTAAGGTTGTATGAGGTTTGGGGGCCTGTCTGGTGTGTAAAACACTTGGTTTCAGCAGAGTGGGTGCTGTATTTGAAATGCTATTGAGCCATGAAGACGACCCACCCGTCCCAGTGTATTACCTGTAGTGTAATCTTCAGAAAATCATAAAAAATTAAATAAAGGGGCCACAGCTACAGTAAGGTTGTATGAGGTTTGGGGGCCTGTCTGGTGTGTAAAACACTTGGTTTCAGCAGAGTGGGTGCTGTATTTGAAATGCTATTGAGCCATGAAGACGACCCACCCGTCCCAGTGTATTACCTGTAGTGTAATCTTCAGAAAATCATAAAAAATTAAAGAAAGGGGCCACAGCTACAGTAAGGTTGTATGAGGTTTGGGGGCCTGTCTGGTGTGTAAAACACTTGGTTTCAGCAGAGTGGGTGCTGTATTTGAAATGCTATTGAGCCATGAAGACGACCCACCTGTCCCAGTGTATTACCTGTAGTGTTATCTTCAGAAACTCATTACAAAATAAAGACAGGGGCCACAGCCACAGTAAGGTTGTATGAGGTTTGGGGGCCTGTCTGGTGTGTAAACCACTTAGTTTCAGCAGAGTGGGTGCTGTATTTGAAATGCTATTGAGCCATGAAGACGACCCACCTGTCCCAGTGTATTACCTGTAGTGTTATCTTCAGAAACTCATTACAAAATAAAGACAGGGGCCACAGCCACAGTAAGGTTGTATGAGGTTCGGGGGCCTGTCTGGTGTGTAAAACACTTGGTTTCAGCAGTGTGGGTGCTGTATTTGAAATGCTATTGAGCCATGAAGACAACCCACCCATCCCACCTGTAGTGTTATCTTCAGAAAATCCTAAAAAATATAAAGAAAGGTTCCACAACCCAAAATAAAGCTGGGAAAAGTCAGAGGACCTGCTTAGTGTGCAAAACACTTGCAGCATTGTGGGTGCTGTGGTTTAAATGCTATTGGTTTGTGAACAGAATACCCCTATCCCAGTGCATTGTGCCATATTAAATAAAAGCATGAGAAAAAGAGATTCAGAATGCAAAGCTGTGTCAGTGTTCTGTGTAAAAAATCGGTTTGAACATCATGGGAGCTGTTTTTAATAAGATGCTGAGTAAAGAATATTTTAATCTTCCTGCTGTCAGTAGTATTTTCAATATAGTTGACCCTTACCTGAATGAAAACAGGACGTAAAGGAAGGGTTTCAGAAATCAGACAAAGCTTTATTCCCGTGCTTACAGTCTGGGTAATTGGAGACCGCGCTGTTCTGCTTCCTATGGTCATATACGGGTTTTTCGCATGAAGCCGTATTGAACAGTATTTCTCGCTTTGTGAACGTGTGCACACAGCGGTCCCCCGGGTTCCAGTTCGTGCGTAATTACGCATCGATGAAAAACCGGAGGTTTAAAAAAAGATAATTAGCTCACCGATAGATTGATGTAAAGGCTGTGGAAATATCCACAAGTCGTGGTCTTTAAAATGCTTTTGGTTTGAAGGCGTTCTGTGCTTCCATTGCGGAGATATGGTCAAAAGCATATTCGTGCTTGGTCAAAAAAATGTCATAAAAACGAAAAAGTAAAGGCTGAGAAAGCATCCACAATGTATTTTATACACAAAGCAAGTGTTTTTGTAACTCTAAGAGATTTCGTGAAAACGCTACGGGCGTGCCAAAATCGTTTTCGAACTTCAAGCTAACTTTACCCCGGTGTACTAACAAGGAGCGGTTGTCCGCAGTTGAGCGTGAGCTCTGATTACTGTCAGCAGACATTTCTTCATTTCCAATGACGTTTTCTTCTGCTCTCAGCTTTTTACCGGTCATAAATGCTCAAGAAGTAATTCATTTGAGTTTGAAGTCTGTCTCTGTTACCTTCGGTCCTGATAAAGAAAAGCCGTGCGTTGGAGACTCCCTCTCTGAAGAAGTTTGCCGTCACCCTGCAAGAAAAGAGAGCCAACATTCACCGAAACAGCCACTAAGACAAATAACATTAAACTCGTGAAATGCAAGATGTTGTGGAAATGTTTTCTAGTTAGAGATTCTGTCGTTTCTACTCTAACGAGAGAGGCTCTTTGTCGGAAGTACGATTTGAACAAACGTCTCCAGGGGAAACTGCGACCTCAATGCAACGCCTTAGACCACCAGGCATCCTGTCTGTGGCTCTTATATTGCATTATATGTTTTATTTATTTCTACTTGTTGATAGGAAAAAAAGTGAAATCGTGTAATTTGGGAAATGTATTTTTTTCATGGGGAAAACTAGCCTGAGCAAATGTAAAGTTAAGAGCAGCGCTCAATAAAAACCATCAAAGCCGAAAGCGCTTCTTATGCGGATCAGTATATTCCGATGCCGGTGGTTCTGCAGAAGAAATAAGAAAAGCCGAACTCAAAGCACTGTGTTGCCATTACGGGTACTTTGGCTGCAGCTGCTTTAAGATCTACTCAGCGGGCACAGAAAGTTGTATGAGGTCAGACAGGTTTGCGCTGTCTAAATAACAGTGTGCGAATTTAAACTTATTTAAATAAGATTATTTACAATGTAATACATGCTCCAAAAGCGTTAATACTGCAATGGCTGCTATTTTTTGTTCGAATCCCACTTCTGAAAAAAAGGTTTTCTCGTTTTTCTCTGTGAAAAGACAATCAAGTTCTTAACAAATTTCATATATTAGACTTCCGCAATACGTTCTGGCTTTAACAGGAAACTGTGCGCTTCCACAGAAAGAGTAACAAGAGGAGACGTTTCCATGTTACTTGTAGACTTAGATAAAGGAACGTGGCGGTGAATGAAAGAGGCACAGACGGGATTCGGACCCGCGATCTTCGGTTTACGAGACCGACGCCTTACCACTTGGCCACCGTGCCGTCGCTGGGAGTGGGGTCAGCTTACTATATGTTGAATCAACCCTAGTAATTTTACTGTTGTAATAGAGGAACAAGAGGCGCAGTCGGTAGAGCTTGCGACCCTTAAGTTCAAAATCGTTGATTCATGGGTTGTTTGTGTCCTTTCTGATCCCTCTAATCTTTTAGTAGGACAGTGCAAGCAGGACGTGATAGGGTACAGTGACTCCCAATGTCATATGAGCTTTGTGTAATTTAGCTTTCTTAACGCTATGGGGCTCGATTCAAATATTGCTGTGAAAGGTTTTTTCTAGATTGAGGGTGATCTGCTCCCGAGTAATTATAAACACCTGAGCGTTTACTGTTTACTGTTGTGTTACTGTGATAAAGGAACACCGCACTTTATCAAAATACTGCTGCTTCCTAATTTTACATAATGGTATTTAGACCGGGGAGAGTGACTGCATTCCAAGAGGCTAAACGTTGATTTCACAAAGCCCCCATTTAATAAAATACATTAGAAACCGCAAGGAAAACAGTATGTTTTAATAAGTCTTCTCCTGGTTTTATATTATTATAGTCTTTCACATTTGAATGCATACCTTACCGAAAATCTTACCTAGATTACAGGCAACACAAACAGTTCTTAATGCACAAAGTCTATTTATAGTTGACTTTCTGCTAATCACATCTAATAGTTCATGAATCTTCCTGCCCATCATGTGTCTGCTAAGCAGTTTCTCCATTTTCCTCCTCCTGTCATTGTCAGCAAGCACATCAAGATGGGAAAATGTAACAGGGAAAAAGAGTAGCTGGTAGGAGTGGGATTTGAACCAAAACCTCGATCTAGAGACAAGAATACCCATGAGAGCTAGAAAAACAGAAGTCCTTAATCAGGGTGCGTTAGAACACTCAACCATCCTGGCAAGTAACTGGTAGGAGTGGGATTTGAACCCACACCTCGATCTGGAGACAAGAATACCTGTGAGAGCTAGAAAAACACAAGTCTTTGATCATGGTGCTTTGGTGGTGGTGGAGGGGAGTCCCCATTACCTGTAAAGCGCTTTGAATGGTGCTTTAGAACACTCAACCATCCTGACAAGTGATGGATGAATGGAGGTGTATTGAATACATCAGTAGTTCACCAACCTGAGTTGCTTTGCTGGAGAAGTGCCATGTTACATGTTGTAAACGTCAAACGTACAAACGTGTTGTACTTTCCAACCTTTGAGTAATATTTTCCAGAGCTAGGGCGCAGTTGTCTTCACAATTTGGATTATCTCAAAAGCAATGATGTCTGTGTAAAACAGATTTTATTTTCGGGAACCGACGTTGTATTGCATATTTCTAATTGATTTGTTTTCATTATTGTAATGTATAGTGGAGCATAAAAAAACATCTGCAAAAATCTCTATTACGCGTCTTTGGCATTTCAAATAGTAGCGAGAGCGAGGATCAAACCCCCCTCTTGGCGATAGTTGCCTCACGCTCTGAACAACCAAGTCCTGCTTATTCCCGCTGTGGGTCGTGGATGGTGTGTTTTGGTATTTACTCGAAATTACGGAGGATACATGGGACTGCATTTACCTGATAACATACCATGATCTCTAGTACCTAATGAGCTTTGATAATTCAGCTTGCTTATTGCTTTGGGCTCAATTCAAAAGTTGCAGTGAAAGCAGGAGCTGAGCAGGATTCTGTTTAAATGGAGCCAGATCTGTTCACAAGCGGGGAAACACTTCAGCGTTTACTAATTGAAGACCACAATCCGCTAAAACACCCCTGTTTCTTAGACTAAAAGAAGCTAAAAGCATTTTTGAACATGGGTTATATTGTAAATACTGTTATTAAAAAGCTTATTCGCATACTGTCGGTTATTTAGACGGTGCAAAACAGGCTGCCCTTATTAAACTTTCTGTGCCCGTTTTGACCAAGGAGAAAGTATTTTCTGATAGAGCGCTATGCGAAAAGATTTAATTAGCTTTACCCCTGCCAATGATTCAGCATGAAGAAGTAAAAGTTTCAAAGGGAAAAGCAGCTCGCTAACACAGCCAATATTAAATGTACTTGCCGGCACACTATCACGTGCATTGGCTCAGAAGTGATCTCGGCAATGTTCCCAACGTAAAGCTGAAAGTGCCAAAGAGCATTTCTGTTGAGAAAACTGCCTTGATGTTAAGCTTAGAAAGCCTGTCTTTTAGATGTTCTATCTCTAAACACCTTGTGCAGCCTCCCAACAGACTAACAAATATTTTTTTTGAGAAATGGGCACACACCCGGAAGACAATAACGTTTATCTACATTCGAGTATGTGAATAACAATTTAACAGAAAAAAGTTTGTAAATGAGATTTTGCAAAAATTCAATAAATCGTCTATAAACAGTAAGAAATTATTAAGAAAGTAAGATATTGTTTTATTTTATAAACTTTAAGACAATGAAGAGAGTTTACAGGTCATCCTTCGCTTTTGCTCTTTCAACTTAAGCGTTCAGGATCCAAGCCCAGGTGCGGATGGTTGTATTTCTTAAAGTAACTTGTAATCATCAAAAGTTGTTGTGTAGTCCTTCAGTTCTTTCTCGAGTTGTACCAGGGATATTTTATACGATCAATACTTTTCATGATCATTTGTATTTTCCGTTTCAAACGGAAAAAGTTCAAAGTGTCCTTATAACTGTGCTCCACATCTACACGAGAGCGCTTGTAAGAGTACAGGACATGCAATGAGGAGTTTGTGCAGCTTTCAGCTTAGTGCGGAGTCCAGAGGAAGGACTCACTCGCTGAATGATCTCTCAAGAAATTCAAAGGGTGTTTTCTGCAAAAGCCATGACAAGTGTGAAGAACAGAACAAAATGTTTTGGAGTTACATTTAAAACAGGAGAGAACACTGTAGCACTTCGAGTGTGTCTAAATTTAATTGTGTAAACCTAGCTGTCTATAAACACAGACAAGGAGTTCTCACACAACAGAAGATTGCGATGTGAGCACAGTAATATGAAACACTTGGAGATGCCAGGATTGAACACAGGACCTCATACATGCAAAGCATGCACTCTACCATTGAGCTACATCCCCAACAAAACAGCTTGTGGAACTGACTTAGAGATGTGCAGATGCTCACTGACCACAATCCACCACTCACGAAGAATGTCTGCAGTTTCCCACTTTCGCGTTTCCCCTAATACAGAGTAAATTCATGGGAATGAAGAAATAAGGAAGGAAAAATAGTCACATCTAAGCTTCCAGAGACCGGTTAAAAATGAATCAGTTATTTTTATATCCAGTCACATGGACGACGGCCCAGTGGGCAAAAGATGTATAATATACGTCTATTAAACGGATACCTTAGACGTCTAAATGTGGTCCGCAATTCGTCTAGAATGAAATTCTAATATATGTCTATTGTTATACGTCTATGATAAGGTGTTCATTATACATAAATGGTTGGAGTTCTATTATACGGATAAATTTAGAGCACTATTATACATATATGATTGGAGTTCAGGATAACTTTAGAGGACTATTATACGTATATGGTTAGAGGTCTATTATACGGATAACTTTAGAGGTCTATTATACGTATATGGTTAGAAGTCTATTATACGGATAATTTTAGAGGACTATTATACGTATATGGGTAGAGGCCTATTATACATTACAATACAGATTTTAAAATGTACAACTTCTATATTTCCAAGAAAAAAAATATTACAATGAAAGTTAAGACGATTTTTGTCTACCATTTGCAAACCCTGTCTAATTGTCCTAACAGTTAGAACCAGAAACCTATTATTTTCAGTGTCCAGATCTCCTGGCCCCCTGCCTTGCATATGCATTCTTCAAGTAACACATTGTGTGTTCCTTTATTTCTTTAAAGGTAGGGTGGGACTTCAGCACTGCAGCTAGGAGAAAATTATATAATATTACTTCCCAAATAAATGATGATTAATATCTTCTTTAGTATAATCTCAAAAATGAACCATTAAGGTTAACTAAGCTCAAAGCTATAATAAACGTATAAAATTTGGCTTGCATCATAGCAGTTGAGCAATAAAGTCTGTCCTAATTAAAGAGTACCCAAAGTTTGAAAGTACAACATAGAATAAGAATAATTAGAGAAACGGCAAAACGATTTTGTGTCATCTTCCCCTTCACACTATTTTTATGTGCCATTTTTTGCTTATTAACGTACTATTTTAATCAAAATAATATTAAGTAAGATCTGTATGTATTCAGATAGTATTATTATTATTATTTATACTTACTCGTCAAAAGAGGATTGCTGAGATATTTGCGGATTTCTTCTACGATTGAAAAACGTGTCCAAAATGGTGACCAACGAATACTAGCAATGCATTGTGGTATATAACCGGAAAATATACCACAACGTATGCGTTTATTAATGTTGTCGATATTATGGTTGAAATTTAACATTGATAATACATCGCAGCTATGTGCCCCCTACTATGAGCTGATGTGCAATTTTAACGCATGCAGTTAGTAAGGAAACGGTCACTGTTGTAAGGTATTATATATAATGACATTATGGAATAGGATGGGGACAGGCCTGGTGTCACGGGGGGAGGGAGGAGTGTCGCCCCTTCAGTTTTGGGCAAAAGGATTTACTTAACTTGTAATAAAAAAATAGTTGTACTTTGTCAATGGCCAAACATTAATTTATTTAAAATAAATATAGTACATATAGTAATAAATATAGAAAATACAGTAATAAATATAGTAAATTAATTAATTACTACGTAAATAATTTACTTCGTACACTGTGCAGATGGCTGTATACTCCTAGTTGCAGCACCCACGATATATACAGTAAAAAGCCTCAGGCACTGTGTTAGATGTGTTTTCGACGTTATATATGCGTTTATTAATGTTGTCGATTTTACGGTTGCAATTAGATGTTGATAATACGTCGCAGCGACGTATACACAGATGAAGCCATTCAAAATGGGTGGGGTATTTCGTGGTATACCCTGGTGGGCGTGTCACATTAAAACGCAGTATCATGCAGTATCACGCAGTGTATCGCGTCATTTGAGGTCATGCTGGAACCTCTCATGTACAGCATTTGAGCTTGGACAAAAGTTGGACAAAAGTACACAACCTACCTTTATCAGAAATATTTATGCATCAAAGCCTTTACCGAAGATATTACTAATAGTATTAATAATGAATGACTTTGGACAAGCTGTAAACTCAAAGTATTACGCTGGTCCACATTCTTTCTAACCGTCATTTTAAACGAAAATACTTTTAGTTTTTTCTTTGACAAACACCACAGCATTTCGTGGATAATTTCTTAAGCACATTTGTACAAGCACTTGGAATCTGTCCAAGCCCTACTTTGTCAGGCATTTTCTTTTACTGCAACGGACATAAAAACTCCCTTGCTTTTAACAGAGCGTTTCATAATTTCTAACTACGAAAATTATTTAAACTGCAACACTTATCATTCAACCAGGGCTCAAAATATCACAAGGATCCTCAAGAGCACATCAAAGACTGTATTAAAAGATACTTGTATCAGATACATGAGAATCCAGGCTTTTTTTCTCAACACTTTCTTTTCCGTATACCAGATATTATGGAACTACTTCAGAAGGCTGTCAGCCAGTCAGATTCCAGGAATCAGTACTTTAAAGAAAATTCGATTTCTCCCTAAACATTTTAAGCATCGAAGTCTTTAACTAACATGTGAAATAGTGGCAGTTTTAAGCTTTTCTGCTAATATAATATGGAATTGCGTATCTAAAGAAATTAATAACGATATGATTATATTTGTGTACTGCGACAGGGCTGTGTAGGGCTGTTTCGCCTCACAATCAGACAAATGCAACATAAATTGGGCTGTGTAGTCTTCTAAGTATCTTAATAAACTTTCAGCATAGCTTTCTCCCCGTTTAGATTTATTTTTCTTGGGATCTTGGGATCAAACGTGGAAAGATTAGATTGTAATCGTTTTTATTTTTTAAATACATTTTAGAAAAGTGTAATCTATACTAAAAAGCTGTACACCACCTGCTATAAAGATACATATTGTAATACTTTCGGTCTCAGATAGGACGGACACAAGAACTCAGACTTGCAGAGTTAAAGCAAGTTAAAGCCTTGATTTTATATATCACCTTTAAAAGTGGCATCACCAAGCAATACAGATTACAAAGTAAATACCCAACACTGATTGCACCCATCTGTCATGTTAATAAAGACCTTTAAATTGAATTTAGTTTTATTACTTGTTTTTCAGGAAGTTAAAAAAAAACACTTGAATTACTTATCCAGTCTCTCGAACTAAAATTATTTTTCAATCAATGCAACTAACATCGGGCAACGTGTTTTTTTTAATCCAACATTGACAGCCACATCTTAAATCTTGTCAGTCAGCTCTTTTTTCTCTATCTGAATTGTGGCGATTCAAACAACCTGGGATAACAAGTGGTCTCAAAGTCACCGAGCTCACAGAGCTTCAACAACAGATGACAATTTCCTTAGTCCTTCCTTAGTCTTCCTGAAATTGTCAGATTATGAGTGAACAAAAGCATTTTATTAAAAACACGTTTGTGTTTGTTTGGGAGCTATATTATGTATTTTTCATATGTAAGAAATAATGATGTGTTCCTGCTTACACATTGCACGACTTTAAAAGCTAGAAAAACAGGTTTCGATTCACATTATCTGGCGAGCCTTGTTTTGTCAAATGAAAATTCTATTCTACTCTGAGAATGTAGGGGGAGGAAGAATGTCCCTTGTCTTTTTACTTACTCCAATACACCAATGCATTAGCATGTTAAAGCGATTTCATTGAGGAGCCTAGCTTTCTTAACTAGTAAGTACTGTACTTACTGGGTTTTGAAGGGGGGGAGGTGTCTTTTGCTGGAAATCTCGCCCCCTTCTACTTTGAAAATACCTGTGAAACAGGTTTAATTCGTCACAGCCAGCACTCCCGCAGAGAGGGGGGTTGTACTTGCAGTGCATCGGTATAGATGGGAAAGCCAGAGCCGAGTCAAGTCTAGCCATGTGTGAGTCTAGTCTCACAGAGCTTCAACAGCAGATGACAACTTGTGAGTTTGATTAAGAATGAATAAAAACATTTCATTAATAACGCGTTTGCGTTTGTCTGGGTGCTGAAAAAGTAAAAAACAATTACTTTTTGACAATGAAGAACTGTGTGTGTGTCTCTCTCTCTGCTGGCGTTTGTAATCGTTTTTATTTTTAAATACATTTTAGCAAAGTAATGTACCATAAAAGTATTGTGAGACATATTTGGGTTAACATGTTCAGTGTTCAGTGTGTGGTAATTTGTTTGGTGCAAGTGAAGTTTTATTTAAAATCTGACCCAGGGAAAAGTGTGGTGTGGACGGCTGAGGAGAGAATGCAGGCTCGCGCTGTGTCCGTTATTCTTTTTGTCTTTTTGAGCCAGTGAAAGCTCTGTTGTCCTTCACATGAATGCCTGAATCATTGTACCGAACCCAGGATTTTACAGTATTTTTTCTTTAAAATACCAATAACAGCAACATACAGTTTACATAATATGTTGATGTTCCAAAATTAATATAGTTTATGACCTTTATGACCTTTGTTATGCTCTTCGTTAATGTCTAAGCCGGAACACATCATTATATCTCATTTTGTATTTCTTTAAAAAAAAATCGTTTGCCCAGCCTAACAGTTGTTAATGTTTTTATCCTGTAAAGCGCTTTGAGGAGCCACCTTTAAAGGCGCCATATACAATAAAGTTCATTATTATTACTATTGTTAATTTGCTGGACAGAGAGGTGAACATTATTACGCAGAAGACAAAGATAGCGATTTACGTTGCATTGTGCATTGTGCTGCTATAATACAGTTTTAAATAATTAAAAGTCTAAACACTATCAGCTTTATTTATGGGTTTTAAATAAAGGCGATTTAAACGCGATTTAAATCAATATAAATGTTTATATTGCAATGCATAGGTGACTATTCATTGTTATTAAAATGACTTAAATTCGATCATGTTGTGATATTTAGAAATATAAATTTGTTTGGTGCGAGTGAAGTTTTATTTAATCTCTGACCCAGGGAAATGTTTTATTTTTTCAAAGATGTGATATATAGTATATTCGACGAATCACTGCCCACTGGGTGTGCGGACCTTTTCTTATTTACCTTGTGCAATCGTGTTTCATAAAATGTAATTGTATTATAGCATGAACCCCTGGCGATTTTCTTGATACGTTATATGTGCTCTTGTTTGTATTGTATGTATTTTTGTTGTACAAATAAAAAGTAAAAAGCACAATTTTCCGGATGCAGCTGCTGTAAAAAAAATTACTCCAATACACCAATGAACAGACCCACTCACCTCTTAGTGTGCACAGTGCATGTCGCAGCGCTTCCTGCTTTCACTTCAATGCGCGTCCTGATGTACCCCGGTCTCCCGCGTGACAGGTGGGGATAATCACCACTATACTAACGAGGAAGACATCGCTCTCTCCGACCCCCGGCATCATATCCCGACCCACCATGCTGGAAGCCGACGCGTGCTGTGATTCCTTTATGGAGCAGAAATGAAAACCGAGGAGCCGAGAGATCATTTCAGCATTTCGCATGTGAATGGAAAACACAAACGACCAACTTGGAATGACTTGCTTTTGACGCTTTTCAAAGCATTCTTTGTGCATCAAACAGACCCACTCACCTCTTAATGTGGAGGGATCTGCACAGTGCATGTTTCCTGCTTTCACTTCAATGCGCGTCCTGATATTGATTTTTTTTCGTGTGCCGTGCGGAGGCTCTGAAAGCGAGAGCAATGAAAAGGTGCACGGCGCTGTGAAAGAAACGGAGGTAAAGACGTCTCTATACATGGATGACGTCACCCTCCTCCTCTCTGACAATGCCTCAATTAGCAGAGCACTGCAGTGTTGTGATCAGTTCTCTTTGGCTTCCTCTGCAAAAATTAACAAATCTAAGAGTGAGATTTTTTATCAGAACTTGAGGGAGCCAAAAGAAGGACATGATCTCAGGCTGCAAGAGAAGAGAATTAAGGTCCTGGGGGTGTATTTTGGAGAAGAGATAGGAACAGTAAATTGGCAGAACAATTTGCCAATCTTAAACAAAAAACTGATGCAATGGAAGGACCGAGACCTCACCATGACAGGGAAGGTGCTGGTCATCAAAGCCGAGCTCTTGCCTGTCTTGAATTTTCTGGCTTCTACCTTCCCAATCCAACACCGTGTTGCGGCGGCGCTGAGGAGATTGATGTTTCAATTTCTATGGGGTGGGAAGCAGGAAAGACTCAGAAGGGAAATAATGTACAGGCCGCTACCCTCAGGGGGGAAGTCTGTCCCAGATATTGCTACGAAGCTACGAAGCAGAAAATCTGTGGGAAATAGAGAGCATAGGTCAATATCTCAAGAAACTGTGAAAAACATTATCATGTTTAAGTAAAGAATGTGATTTGAACCAGAAAAAAAGAAATTGTTGCTATTTAACTGGTACCGTGTCAAAATGTAATGAGATGTGATCATATATACTGTTTTAAGTATGTATATTAATGTAAAGCTTTCTAATTTGTGATGTCCTGTATTTTTTTTGTGAAAAGAAAATAAAGTTCATAAAAATCGAAATCGGTTCACCCAGGGCGAGGCTCGGCCATTGCACTCCGGCTGTGCTGACCCCTGCGAATTCCCCAAATGTGGGAATCTCGACTGCATAATTTCTGGTAGTGGGGGACTGCGTTCGCGCTCTCCCCTGATGTGCTTGGTCCAATATCGGATACGGAAGAGTTACGACACCATGAGGTGCGATACGATCCCAGTTCGAAGGGAGTCGATTCCACTGCTGGTTCTCGGTTTCTTTTAGTTAGAGGTCCGGAGAAGCATTTCAAGCTCGTTGCACTACTCCTTCCGGACATTCATTCCCTTTTCAAAGTCAGTCGTTTTGCTGTAGTCTGCATTATTTAGGCTGATTATCAAGTTAGCCTTTATTTGGTCATGGGGGCCTCGGTACTGTATGCTAATTCTCAAGACAGTTTCACCCGTTTTCTGATTGCTAGGTTCTGTACCAGAGCAGACATGTCAAACAGTGAATGGCTGTACCTCTATTGTATCCCTGCTCAATTAATGAAATCAGTAATAAATGAATATATGTATAGTTATACGAAAAACAAGTGGTTTATCGACTCATCTTCATTTGCAGATTTAGAGGCAGATTCGATATTCGTTTTACAAATGGGTTTTTTTTTATATGGGTCACACTCATGCCATAGCAACAAAACATCTCTAGAAATGAGGCTATAGATCTCCTTTCCATCCTCCAGGTTTTCTTCCCAAAGCCTAAGGCACCAACGGTGACCCCTGCTGGCCGAGAGAGCAAAAGCTTGCAGCACCTGGTATTCCCAGGCAGTCTCCCATGCAAGTACTAACCAGGCCTGACCCTACTTAGCTTCAGAGATCAGACACGTTCAGGGTAGTGTGGCCGCAGGCGAAAGTAATAGCACCTGACTCGCTACTTGAAGCTGTGTGTGGCTGGGGTTCCGTGCCCCCCTAGCTTGACTGAAGTATCGTTCGTGTGCAACTCTTTGGAAAGGAGCTGCTTTCCAAATTGCATTGCGTACCTGGATGTTGGCGAATGTGCTCCCTTGTGTTGGCTTGTCCCGCACTGGAGGAGAACAAACAAACTGCTCGGAGGAGCACAAGGCAAGTCTTCACAAGACAAAAACCTCCAGTGCACACATGTCAAACAGTGAATGGCTGTACCTCTATTGTATCCGTGCTCAATTTGGGTGGGCAAAACGAGAAAACGAGCGCGCCGTTTCCTACACATCTGCAGTCACCAATGCACATTCGCAGCATTTCCCGGGACGCAATTTGGCCTCATTTGCATAACACCAGACCGGCAGATCGCTACGCAAGCTCGCGTCGTGCACCTGCCATACACCGAACAAACACCGGAGCCTTTTCAGCAATTTCCAAAAAACGGGCCTGCTCGCCTGCCCACAAGGCTCCATCTCTTACCCGCTCTCCAGAGCCTGCTGTCTTCTGTGCTGTTCTCTCGGCACCGCTGCAGCGCACACAACTCCTGTAGCGCGGGGAGAAAGTTTCCACGCTCCGCCGCAGGGAAGGCTCGCTCCGTGCGCACACGTCCTTTCAATGCCAGTTCAACAAGTGCTCCGCATTAGCAGCGTCGGGGCTCCGGCGTGTCGCACCTTACCTCGCACAGCCCCCTCCTTGAATGTCTCGCGCTGGGCATGCCCCGCTCTTCTCCACCTCATCTTATCGCGTGTGACCACCGACAATGGCCACAATGCCGGGGAATGGCACCTGTAAAGTGTTAATTGGGGCACAGGAACAGCCCGTCTCGTCTCGGGGGCCGGCTTCAAAGACAATACAGCAAACACAGCGGGGCGGGGGAAGTAGACGACACGACACATGCAGGTACATTCAGCTCCGGTGGGAACGAGTCATTTGTCGGTCTTTTAGTGTTCCCCTTTACCAATCAGTCGGGGTCTCCTCCTAATCCCCGTCTCATATGTAACAATCAATGACGAGGCCCCCCTGTCCCGCGATATTGTATTTGTCTCCTGGCCGCTGGCTGGCGCCGTGAGATTTAGTACTCGCGCAAGAGACCGGGGGCAGAGCGCCCCCCACAAAGTGTGCGCTCCAGGTTCCCTCTCGGGGCTCTGCAACACAGCGGAAAGGCAGCGAGAAGGAGCCTCTTGCTCTGACGCCGCAAGCCACAAGAGGGCGGAGGCGCCGCGCGCCCGGCCGACGTGTTGGACTGGTGTGCTTTATGTGCTGAAATAAACACGCGACAGCCCAGAAATGTTTTCAGAGTGCTGTGCACTGGAGGTTTTTGTCTTGTGAAGACTTGCCTTGTGCTCCTCCGTGCAGTTTGTTTGTTCTCCTCCAGTGCAGGACAAGCCAACACAAGGGAACACATTTGCCAACATCCAGGTACGCAATGCAATTTGGAAAGAGGCTCCTTTCCAAAGAGTTGCACACGAACGATCCTTCAGTCCAACTCGGGGGGCACAGAGCCCCAGCCACACACAGCTTCAAGTAGCAAGTTAGGCGCCACGGCTTTCGCTTGTGGCCACACCACCCTGAATGTGCCCAATCTCGTCTGATCTTGGAAGCTAAGCAGGGTTGGGCCTGGTTAATGCTTGGATGGGAGACTTCCTGGGAATACCAGGTGCTGCAAGCTTTTGCTCTCTCGGCCAGCAGGGGTCAGAAAATGGAATGAATGTCCGGAAGGAGTAGTGTAACCAGCTTGAAATGTTTCTCCGGACCTCTAACTAAAAGAAACCGGGAACCAGCAGTGGCATCGACTCCTTTCGAACTGGGATCCTATCGCAGCACGTGGTGTCGTAACTCTTCCGTATCCGATATTGGACCAAGCACATCAGGGGAGAGCGCGAACGCAGTCCCCCACTACCAGAAATAATGCAGTCGAGATTCCCACATTTGGGGAATTCGCAGGTGTCAGCACAGCCGGAGTGCAATGGCCGAGCCTCGCCCTGGGTGAATCGATTTTTTAAGAACTTTATTTTCTTTTCACAAAAAAATACAGGACATCACAAATTAGAAAGCTTTACATTAATATACATACTTAAAACAGTATATATGATCACATCTCATTACATTTTGACACGGTACCAGTTACATAGCAACAATTTCTTTTTTTCTGGTGTAAATCACATTCTTTACTTAAACATGATAATGTTTTTCACAGTTTCTTGAGATATTGACCTATGCTCTCTATTTCCCACAGATTTTCTGCTTCCTCCCTCCTTTCTCTCCACAGATCTCTGAGGTAATAGTTCTCTCGGGTGATGAAAAGGGCCAGGCTACCTGCTGCCTTGACTGGGACCTCGATGCCTTTGAACAGCCCCATGTTCCTCACTCTCCACAGGGCGTCTTTCCCACTGTTCACCACGGCCCAGATCCTGTCAAACAGTCAGGAGGAAGTTTGACAGGAGAGATGCCGTTGTAGTGGCAATGCTTGTTAATAAGACAGAATTAAGCGGTGGTATGCTGTCCTAAATGAGGCCCCATCTCACCTTTCATCTCTGTGGTGCAGCCACAGAGAAAGTATTCATGCAGGCTGATTTAAGATGTTTTCTTTTGATAAGGGACAGCTCCCAGATGGGGATGCACTTAGCTAAGCCTGGCTATCATGATCAATGGTCATCCATTGGCGCCTATCTGTCTAGGAAGTGCCAAATGGACATCTGGACTGCATTCCTAAGTGTCAAGAGTAAGTGACTCATATCTCACCTTGATCAACCAATCAGGGACTGGCAGGGCGTGGTAATACCACGTGGGTCTCCAATGCCCGCCAAACTCTCAACCAATCAGCACACATCTGTGTCTTGGTCAAAAAGTGAGCGCAAGCTCAGATCGGGGCTCTCCTTGGCCATTGTCGCACATCCGCAGAGACAATCATGTGACAACTGCTGTTGTCTGCAAAGGGACTTGGACTTTGTTATAAGCGCAAGGCCGAGGATCCCGTACGTACTCAGAATTCAGAAAGCTTTTAAGCGCAGGAGGCGCCCTATCCCCGCTCGCTCGCTCATTCCCCTGTTCACACGTGCAGTGCGGCTTGTCCGTCTGTTTATTTGTCAGCTTTGGCGAGACACGGGTGCTTGTGTATTAGCGTGAGCGTTTTTTATTCTGATCAGGAACAGTTTTACAAGTCCGCAAAGGATCGAGGAAAGGTTTATCGCTAGCTGAAAAGAGACACAGCGCTTCGGCTGTGGAGACTTGTTCGGCTGGCGTTCGGAGAGTCGCCTTTTTCAGAATTGTATTGAGATCGTTTTCCACAGAGCTCAGATGTCAAAGCACAGCAGCAGCTCTCCACAGCGATCCTCTATAGCGCCCTTTCTCCCGCAGCTCCGTCCTCATTGGAAGGAAGCAAGAGTGAAAGGCTGAAGTGAAATAGAGCGGGGACGAAGGCAGTGAAGAGAGAGAACGTGGGAAGAAGAGAAAAACGCAAGGGAAAAAAAGCAGCGTCGTAAAAGAGGTGACGGAGCTGTCCTCTCAATAAGAAGGGTGCCAGCGAGCCTTGCTCTCGCTTACGGCCACACCCCCTTGAGCACGCCTGATCTCGTCTGATCTCGGAAGCTAAACAGGGATGGGCCTGGTTAGTACTTGGATGGAGACCGCCTGGGAATACCAGGTGCTGTAAGCTTTTAAGCGCAGGAGGCGCCCTATCCCCGCTCGCTCGCTCATTCCCTTGTTCACACGTGCAGTGCGGCTTGTCCGTCTGTTTATTTGTCAGCTTTGGCGAGACACGGGTGCTTGTGTATTAGCGTGAGCGTTTTTTATTCTGATCAGGAACAGTTTTACAAGTCCGCAAAGGATCGAGGAAAGGTTTATCGCCAGCTGAAAAGAGACACAGCGCTTCGGCTGTGGAGACTTGTTCGGCTGGCGTTCGGAGAGTCGCGTTTTTCAGAATTGTATTGAGATCATTTTCCACAGAGCTCAGATGTCAAAGCACAGCAGCAGCTCTCCACAGCGATCCTCTATAGCGCCCTTTCTCCCGCAGCTCCGTCCTCATTGGAAGGAAGCAAGAGTGAAAGGCTGAAGTGAAATAGAGCGGGGACGAAGGCAGTGAAGAGAGAGAACGTGGGAAGAAGAGAAAAACGCAAGGGAAAAAAAGCAGCGTCGTAAAAGAGGTGACGGAGCTGTCCTCTCAATAAGAAGGGTGCCAGCGAGCCTTGCTCTTGCTTATGGCCACACCCCCTTGAGCACGCCTGATCTCATCTGATCTCGGAAGATAAACAGGCATGGGCCTGGTTAGTACTTGGATGGGAGACCGCCTGGGAATACCAGGTGCTGTAAGCTTTTAAGCGCAGGAGGCGCCCTATCCCCGCTCGCTCGCTCATTCCCCTGTTCACACGTGCAGTGTGGCTTGTCTGTCTGTTTATTTGTCAGCTTTGGCGAGACACGGGTGCTTGTGTATTAGCGTGAGCGTTTTTTATTCTGATCATGAACACTTTAACAACTCCGCAAAGGATCGAGGAAAGGTTTATCGCCAGCTGAAAAGAGACACAGCGCTGCGGCTGTGGAGACTTGTTCGGCTGGCGTTCGGGGAATCGCATTTTTCAGAATTGTATTGAGATCGTTTTCCACAGAGCTCAGATGTCAAAGCACAGCAGCAGCTCTCCACAGCGATCCTCTATAGCGCCCTTTCTCCCGCAGCTCCGTCCTCATTGGAAGGAAGCAAGAGTGAAAGGCTGAAGTGAAATAGAGCGGGGACGAAGGCAGTGAAGAGAGAGAACGTGGGAAGAGAAAAACGCAAGGCAAAAAAAGCAGCGTTGTAAAAGAGGTGACGGAGTTGTCCTCTCAATAAGAAGGGTGCCAGCGAGCCTTGCTCTCGCTTACGGCCACACCCCCTTGAGCACACCTGATCTCGTCTGATCTCGGAAGCTAAACAGGGATGGGCCTGGTTAGTACTTGGATGGGAGACCGCCTGGGAATACCAGGTGCTGTAAGCTTTTAAGCGCAGGAGACGCCCTATCCCCGCTCGCTCGCTCATTCCCCTGTTCACACGTGCAGTGCGGCTTGTCCGTCTGTTTATTTGTCAGCTTTGGCGAGACACGGGTGCTTGTGTATTAGCGTGAGCGTTTTTTATTCTGATCAGCAACAGTTTTACAAGTCCGCACAGGATCGAGGAAAGGTTTATCGCCAGCTGAAAAGAGACACAGCGCTTCGGCTGTGGAGACTTTATTAATAAGGCCCCTCAGTAGTTGAGATCTCTGTTATACCCATCTAGAAACATGCAATCAGCATGTTATTGCTGAAGCAATAGTCACAACATTATTCCACACCTGGGTGAGATGCGGGTTATGATGACAGTCATGCTTTCTACACCTTATACTGAGCTCAGAAATGGACCAAGCGGACATCTCACGAGCAGATCCCTCCGCGTATAAGAAAGGCAACTTGTCTCAGCAAAAATACCACGGATTCACATCCAAAATATGATAAAAAGGCAAAAACCCCACACTTGGAATGCAAACGTACCCTAAAAAGGAAACACGGTTTTAAAACGAACTTGATTTTCCCCTGGAGAAACCTTTTTATGGACACACATCGCATCTATTACACATGTAGAACTAAATATAAAGATAAAACTTAATATAAGAAGTCATGACATATCACACATGACGAAGTCTGGTCCAGAATAAACAGTTTACACTGACCCACCTTTATTTACCCTGGTCACTCACTTCTATTAACTGTTTAACTGGGTAACAAATTAATATTTGTTTCAATTTGGGATCTACACCTGGGAGCCCTGAAATGTTGGCCAGAGGGGAGAAGCTGATATTCAGACGTGAGAATATATTAAAAAAAAGGATCTGATGTTGTTTTTCACCTGTCTAATCAAAGCTTGTTCAAAAATTATCTGATTATAGGACACACGAGTTTATAATCATACTCATTCCACTTTTTAACCCCGTATATATGCACAATATGAAACGTATATACACTAAATCTCACGTGTGACTCCCATAATATACATTTCTTTACGAAAATTAGGAACACTTACTACAATTATCAACCCCCCATGACGAGGCAATATTTCATACCTTTGTTTCTTTGTGGGTTCAAAGTTCTGTCCTGTCGTTTCACACGTAATGTTTTGGTAGTTATCTCAATTTTCCTTTGCAATTATCTCCAAGATCATCATCAACTTTTTGTAAAACGCTATGGACAACTGATATTTAAAGAAAGTCCTGTACCAAAACGTCTTCGTAGGGAAAGACAACTTTTTTTTCCTTACGTTAGTCGCTACACGGTTACTCAAAAAATCCATTCACCGCCTTTAAAAAAAAGTTTCGTTTTTTATTGTGGTTCACTGACATTTCTGTCACAATTCTGAGGGACCCCAAATAAAATTCACTTGCCGGTAGGATAAGACAGGTATCGAGCCACCTGCGTATCTAGCGGACGTTTAAAATAAAAAAATGGCGTGTAATGTTGCGAAGGGCTACTGTTTTTTTTATAGTTTGTCGATTGTAAGGGACGTGGGCCGCGACAGAAATAGTGGACGGGGTGGGAAAAGCTTGATTGATGGTTTGTTGTACCGCAACGGTCACAATTGACTCACCAGCAAAGATGGCGCCGAGGCCACGGGCGCGGGCGCCGGACATAGACGTCATAAACCCTTCCGAGGCGCAGGAATTATAGATCACGGTAGTTTCTTCTGGACCCGGGTTAGGGACAGTGTGCCCTCCGTGAGAGTCTTCTGAGGAAGCCAGTGTCTCATGGGTGTCCAGGCTTGGTACCATCTGTCCATCACAGGACACACAGACACACACACTCACTCACACACCCTGGACAGGACACCAGTCCATCACAGGACATACACACACCCTAGATAGGACACCAGTCCATCACAGGACACACACACACTCACACACCCTGGACAGGACACCAGTCCCTCACAGGACACACACACACAACCTGGATAGGACACCAGTCCCTCACAGGACACTCAGACACACACACTCACACAACCTGGACAGGAACCAGTCCATCACATGACAAACACACACTCACTCACACACCCTGGACAGGACACCACTCCATCACAGGACACACACACACCAGGGCCAGTTTTCCCAGAAGCCAATTAGCCCAAAAGCCTGTCTTTGGACCCGAAGAACACAGGGAGAACATGCAGACTCCACACAGACAGTCCCCCCCCCCGGGTCCAGACCCGAGCCCGGAGCCCCCCCGCGCTGAACCCCTCCGTACAGACGTCCGCACACAGCTCCGTTGTTCCCGATTCCCGAGGTGATCTGTTAAAAGAAGCCGGTGTGTTGCCTCCAGGTGACATTTCCTACTGGAGTCAGGACAGGAGGCTCTTCTGTACACAGAAGGGGGTGGGGGTGGGGAACAACTCCTTTGTTCGGGGCCTTGGGGCATTCTTGTTGTGAAAGGCGCTATATAAAAAAACTGAATTGAAATTGAATCTTACAGGTTTGGGTTTTTCGGAGATCTTGTCAGAGAGCTTGTCTGACATGCCCGTTTCAAAAACGTAACGACACTCCTCACGTCCGAGCGCCGCCGGTCTGTGACGTAACGTATGCTTACACAACCATGACGGTTTCATCATGGACAGCACGAAAGCCCGAAAAGTGGTTGACGTTTTAATTTGGCAACGCCACGATGGATCCCAGTTTTTTTTTTATTTTGGGGGCCAAAGAGGACAAAAAAGGAAACGTCTGGAGGTGGATCGATGGTCATCTCTGCGGTTGTTCTGATGTTCTGGAAAAAACAAAACAAAAAAAAAAACGGCTCGCTTGCCCGGTCGTGTAGTGTTTCCACACCCCACGCAAATCAACTTCTCTTCGCCCCCTGGGGCTCGTCGCCCGCCGCACCCCTCTCACGTGATAGGGGCTTCCCCCGGCTGTGACGTACTTACCCCACCCCCTTCGGCCAACGTCATACCGAAGGTCGCGCTTCGGGCCGCGGCGATGTTGACGGACTGTCTTGTAGCGTGAGAAGGGTTTAAATTTCAACTTAAGGAGTTGGCCATCGTTATATTTCGCGAGGTATCATACGGGGGGAAAAAGAACATTTATATTTATCAACCTACTAGTAATACTGGGTGGATGTCACGTTCCCCAAAGTTCAGTGCCTCTCTCTAATAAAGTAGAAACGCGACATTAAAAAAAAGAACTCCTATTCCCATTTGTAATGACCCCATCGTGTTTTTCCCGGTGTGCGCTTATCTTTCGGAGACCGTTTCTCTCTGGTGTTGTTTTGCTGTTGGAATAAATGCCGAGGTGACCCTTCTGTGTGGAGTCTGCGTATTCTCTCAAGCGGGTCGTTTCCTCCACCGCAGGGGCTGGTCGAACCGGGGTCTCCCAATCGTCACAGAAGTGTGTGTCGTTTTGGGTGGTGGTGGGGGGGTGCATCGGGGATACTGCGCCCCGAGGGGGTGACCTCTCACCTTACTCCGGACAAAGGTAGAAGACCTGTACCTTCACGAGTCCGGGTTGTGAAAACTTCTTCTGGCAGTTCAAAACGTTTTGAAGGGACTACAGCGCTACCCTGTTTTCCATTTGTATCGTGTATTATTAGACAGTCATAAGTATCTGTACTGATCACAGAGTCCCCCTCTCACTGCCAGGACTGAAGACCAGTGCAGCACGAATAATAATAATAATTAATAAGTCTGGACTCTCCACTCAGAGCTCCTCCCAGGTCAGGGGGATCCCCTCCAGCCCCCCCAGTGTGCAGCCCCTACCTGGATGATGCTCCAGTCCGCTCAGCACACAGCAGCTCTCAGTGGGGAGGAGAGCAGAGGGATGGAGCCAGTTCAGAGAGGGGGGTGATAAGGAGGCCATGATGGGTCAAGACCAGGGTGGGAATCAGGCCAGGACACTGGGCCACAGGACACTGGGTAACACCCCTACTCTTCTCCAGAAACACCCCGGGATTGTTAACGAGCACAGAGAGTCAGGACCTTGGTTTGACGTCTCATCCGAAGGACTGCGCCTGTTTACAGTCCAGTGTCCCCCGTCACTATACTGGGGCATCAGGACCCACACAGACCGCAGGGTGAGAGCGCCCCCTGCTGGCCCCACTCACACCTCTCCCAGCAGCAACTTTGGGGGGGGGGGGGAGGGAAAAAACCAAAAGCTAAACAGATTTTTTTTTAAATTTTTTATTGATGCTTAACAAAAGAACAAAAATTACAAGCTTCAGTCCAGACCGGGGTCTGGGGTCCCTCAGCTTCAGTCCAGTCCAGAATGGGGCCCCTCAGCTTCAGTCCAGTCCAGTCTGGGGCCCCTCAGCTCCAGTCCAACCTGGTGTCCCTCAGCTCCAGTGCAGTCCAGACTGGGGTCCCTCAGCTTCGGTCCAGCACAGACTGGGGTCCCTCAGCTTCAGTCCAGACTGGGGTCCCTCAGCTTCGGTCCAGCACAGTCTGGGGTCCCTCAGCTCCAGTCCAGTCCAGTCTGGGGCCCCTCAGCTCCAGTCCAGTCCAGTCTGGTGTTTCTCAGCTCCGGTGCAGTCCAGTCTGGTGTCTCTCAGCTCCGGTCCAGTCCAGTCTGGTGTCCCTAGGCTCCAGTCCAGTCCAGTCTGGTGTCCCTCAGCTCCTGTCCAGTCCAGTCTGGGGCCCCTCAGCTTCAGTGCAGTCCAGTCTGGCGTCCCTCAGCTCCAGTCCAGTCCAGTCTAGTCCAGTCCAGATCTTAGCTGGCACAGAACCAGGAAAGGAACCTGGAAAGAATATTGTTATTGCAGGTGTGAGGGACACAGACACAGACGTCATCATGACATCAAACAGCAAGAGGAGACTCCTCCTTGAATCACAGACACGACCGGGCGGCGCCCCCCTGTCTGCTCACCTGCACCTCCTCTTCCTCTTCTTGTCCTTCCCGGCAGCCTGCTCCTCCTCTCCCTCGCTCTTCCTCTCCTGACCCACGGTCTCCGCCGCCTCCATCGGCTCGTCCTGATCTTCTGTCTCCACTGACACGCAGCTCAGGGAGTTTAAAAAGACGCACCAGCGCTTCTGAAGCAGAGACAGGAGAGTCACGTTAAGAGTCGGACTGGACACTCCCGTACATGAACACTGCACTGAGAGAGAGAGGGGTTCATACAGACACACTGACTGGACACTGACTGGACACTGGACAGCAGTAAAGAGAGGATCAGAGCATTACCCACCTTATTTTTCTTCTGTCTCACAGGAGGTGGTGATTGGACCTCCTCCAGCTGGAGTCCGAGGAGGGAGAGAGGGGGCAGGAGAGGGACAGCACAGGGAGAGAAAGAGAGAGACAGGTGAGTCAAGTGTCCCAAGAGTACAGAGACTCTGCTGAAATCACACTCGCAGTGAGTGACACCGACACTAACCAGCCTCAGGACAGCACTGCTAGAGCACCACAACCCAGACTCAAGCACATCACAGCACAGATCAAACAGCAATATCTCACACACTGGGACACACACACACAAACACAACATAAACTGGAATGCTACAGAACCTTAAACAGACAATACACACTAGCTGAATATTTGACCAAAATAAAAAATAACAAACAGAAACAGACCCTGACGAAGTACAGGCTCAGTGACCACAACCTGGCCATAGAAACTGGGCGACACAGGCAGACCTGGCTGCCCAGAGAGGACAGGCTATGCTCCCACTGCCAGCGGGGAGAAATAGAGACAGAGATGCACTTCCTACTGCACTGTGACAGATACTCTGGGATTAGAGAAACATTCTTCCCGAAATTCAGGAATCTAATCCCAGAGTTCCCACACCTGCCAGAATCACAACGGGTCCCAATCCTACTGGGAGAGGGAGGAGGGAACTCAGTTGATCTGGCAGCCCAGTATGTGATCTCCTGTCACAGCCTGAGGAACAGTGAGTCTGTCTCCCAATAATGCTCCAGCCGCCTACAGTATTTGTCAATATTTTATAATATGTCTTTGTTGTAAATGTCTGTAACATGTCTGCTTTACGCAGAGAGTGGCGGGGGTTGGATGTCAAGGCCTGACGATACCGCATTACGCAGAGAGTGGAGGGGTGGGTGTCAGGGCCATACGACACTTCTTTATTCAGAGAGTGGAGGGGGTGGGATGTCAGGGCTAGATGACACTGCTTTACACAGAGAGTGGAGAGGTGGGTGTCAAGGCTATACGACAGTGCTTTCCGCAGAGAGTGGTGGGGGTGTGATGTCAGGGCCATACGACAGTGCTTTACACAGAGAGTGGTGGGGGTGGGATGTCAGGGCCATATGACACTGCTTTACACAGAGAGTGACGGGGGTGGGATGTCAGGGCTTGACGACACTGCTTTATGCAGAGAGTGGAGGGGTGGGATGTCAGGGCTATATGACAGTGCTTTCGGCAGAGAGTGGTGAGGGTGTGATGTCAGGGCCATACGACACTTCTATACGCAGGGAGTGGCAGGGGTGGGATGTCAGGGCCATACGACACTTCTTTACGCAGAGAGTGGCAGGGCTTGACGACACTGCTTTATGCAAAAAATGGAGGGGTGGGTGTCAGGGCTATATGACAGTGCTTTCCGCAGAGAGTGGTGGGGGTGTGATGTCAGGGCCATACAGCAGTGCTCTACAGAGAGTGGTGGGGGTGTGATGTCAGGGCCATATGACACTGCTTTACACAGAGAGTGGCGGGGGTGGGATATCAGGGCCTGACAACACAGCTTAACGCAGAGTGTGGAGGGGAGGGTGTCAGGGTTATACGGCAGTGCTTTATGCAGAGAGTGGAGGGATTGGTGTCAGGGCCATATGACACTACTTTACACAGAGAGTGGCGGGAGTGGGATGTCAGGCCCTGACGATACTACTTTACGTAGACAGTGGCGGGGGTGGGATGTCAGGGCCTGACGACACTGCTTTATTCAAAGAGTGGAGGGGTGGGTGTCAGGGCTATACGACAGTGCTTAATGCAGAGAGTGGAGGGTTGGGTGTCAGGGCTATACGACAGTGCTTTCCGCAGAGAGTGGTGGGGGTGTGATGTCAGGGCCATACGACACTTCTTTACGCAGGGAGTGGCAGGGGTGGGATGTCAGGGCCTGACGATACTTATTTACGCACAGAGTGGCAGGGGTGGGATGTCAGGGCCTGAAGATACTGCTTTTCGCAGAGAGCGGAGGAGGTGGGATTCGACCTCTCAGTGGGGCCAGCAGGGGGCACTCACCCTGCGGTCTGTGAGGGTCTTAATGCCCCAGTGTAGTGACGGGGGACACGATCTGGCCCACCAGCGACGAGCAGGTTACCAGATCTAGACAAAGGGGGCAACTCTTAGTCGTATGAGCTTAGTCACACATCGCAGCGATTAAAAAAACAAAACAAACATATTATGTCTGTTACTAACGACTTTTTTTTCCTACATTGAAAGTCTCTTTCCCGGGTGATTTTCTAGCGCGACTGGGGCTCTTCGTTTCTCCTCGGTGTCTCATCGCGGGCGGATTTGAAACAGACCACAGAAGGTGGTCACACACTATATTATTATTGAGAGACATACTCACTGTCTGTACCTCAGGCTGGGACAGTAGATCACACTGTATTATTATTATTGAGAGACAGGCTTACTCTCTGTTCCTCAAGCTGAGACAGGACATCACATACTGTATTATTATTGATTGACAGGCTCACTGTTCCTCAGGCTGGGACAGGAGATCACACACTGTATTATTATTATTGAGAGACAAGCTCACTGTCTGTTCCTCAGGCTGGGACAGAGGATCACACACTGTATTATTATTATTGAGAGACAGGCTCACTGTATGTTCCCCAGGCTGGGTCAGGAGCTCACACAGTATTATTATAATTATTGAGAGACAGTCTCACTGTCTGTTCCTCAGTCTGGGACAGGAGATCACACACTGTATTATTATTATTGAGAGACAGGCTCACTGTCTGTTCCCCAGGCTGGGACAGGAGATCCCACACTGTATTATTATAATTATTTAGAGACAGACTCACTGTCTTTTCCTCGGTCTGGGACAGATGGTCACACACTGTATTATTATTGAGAGAAGCTCACTGTCTGTTCCTCAATCTGGGACAGTAGATCACATTGTATTATTATTATTAATATTATTGAGAGTCTGGCACACTGTTCCCCAGGCTGGGACAGGAGATCCCACACTGTATTATTATTATTTTGAGACAGGCTCACTGTTTGTTCCTCAGGCTGGGACAGGAGATCACACACTGTATTATAATTATTGAGAGAGAGGCTCACTGTCTGTTCATCAGACTGGGACAGGAGATCCCACACTGAATTATTATTATTGAGAGACAGGCTTACTCTCTGTTCCTCAGGTGGAGACAGGACATCACATACTGTATTATTATTGATTGACAGGCTTATTGTTCCTCAGGCTGGGACAGGAGATCAGACACTGTATTATTATTATAGTGAGACAGGCTCACTGTATATTCCCCAGGCTGGGACAGGAGGTCATACATTATATTATTATTATAGAGAGACAGGCTCACTGTATGTTCCACAAGCTGAGACAGGAATTCACACTGTATTATTATTATTGAGAGACAGACTCACTGTCATTTCCTCAGTCTGGGACAGTTGGTCACATACTGTATTATTATTATTGAGAGACAGGCTCACTGTTCCTCATGCCTGGACAGTAGATCACACTGTATTATTATTACTGAGAGTCTGGCTCACTGTTCCCCAGGCTGGGACAGGAGATCACACACTGTATTATTATTATTGAGAGACAGGCTTACTCTCTGTTCCACAGGCTGAGACAGGACATCACATATTGTATTATTATTATTGACAGATAGGCTGACTGTCTGTTCCTCAGAATGGGACAGGAGATCACACATTGTATTATTATTATTGAGAGACAGGCTCACTGTCTGTTCCTCAGGCTGGGACAGAGGATCACACACTGTATTATTATTGAGAGACAGGCTCACTCTCTGTTCCTCAGGCTGGGACAGGAGATCACACATTGGCTTGTTATTGAGAGGCAGGCTCACTGTCTGTTCCTCAGGCTGGGACAGGAGATCACACGCTGTATTATTATTATTGAGAGACAGGCTCATTGTTTGTTTCTCAGGCTGGGACAGGAGATCACACACTGAATTACTATTATTGACAGATAGGCTCACTCTGTCTTCGCTTGGGCTTGAACAGGAGATCACACACTGGATTATTATTATTGAGAGAGGCTCACAGTCTTTTCCTCAGGCTGGGACAGGAAATCACACACTCTATTATTATTATTGAGAGACAGGCTCACTGTCTGTTCCTCAGGCTAGGGTAGGATATCACACACTGTATTATTAGTATTGAGAGAAAGCCTCAGTGTTCCCCAGGCTGGGACAGGAGATCACACATTGTATTTTTATTATTGAGAGACAGGCTCACTGTTCCTCAGGCTGGGACAGGAGTTCAAACTGTATTATTATTATTATTGAGAGACAAGCTCACTGTTCCTCAGGCTGGGACAGGAAATGACACACTGTATTATTATTATTGAGAGACAAGCTCACTGTTCCCCAGGCTGGGACAGGAGGTCATACTCTGTATTATTATTATTGAGAGACAGGCTCACTGTCTGTTCCTCAGGCTGAGACAGGAGATAACACTGTATTATTATTATTGAGTATCTGGTTCACTGTTCCCCAGGCTGGGACAGGAAATCACACACTGTATTATTATTATTGAGAGACAGACTCACTGTCTGTTCCTCAGGCTGGGGCAGGATATCACACACTGTATTATTAGTATTGAGAGACAGCCTCAGTGTTTGCCAGGCTTGGACAGGAGATCACACACTGTATTATTATTATTGAGATACAGACTCACTGTCTGTTCCTCCTGCTGGGACTGGAGATCACACACTGTTCTATTATTACTGAGGGACATGCTCACTGTTTGTCCTTCAGACTGGGACAGGACATTCCACACTAGGTTATCATTATTGAGAGACAGGCTCGCTGTCTATTCCTCAGGCTAGTACAGGAGATCACGCACTGTATTATTATTATTTAGATACAGGCTCACTGTGTGTTCCTCAGGCTGGGACAGTAGATCACACTGTATTATAATTATTGAGAGGCTGACTCACTGTTTCCCAGGCTGGGACAGGAGATCACACACTGTATTATTATTGAGAGACAGGCTCACTGTCTGTTCCTCTGGCTGGGGCAGGGAATCACACACTGTATTATTATTAAGAGACAGGCTCGCTGTCTGCTCCACAGGCTGGGACAGGATATCACACACTGTTGTAGTGTTCTCTCACGAGGCACCAGTTCTGTAGGGGTTTGGGCATTTACTGGGACAATTATTTTTGTGGCAGTAAATCACAAAATTGATTCTTTTAATGGTCTTAGAATCCAACCATGCGACATAACTCAAACAACGCACACACAGGTACAAATACACGAGGATACATTTGTTAATATATAGAATATGCATGCAAACCTAACAGATCTTATCGTATGGGTTATCAGAATACAAAAGATATAAATTCATTCAGTTACAAAGAGTTACACATATCAAGAGGACATAAGTTCGGTATATCATTCATTTAGACCATTTCGTAATTGAACTTGTTTACAACTTCTACATGAGATACTCAAAACAAGTACATAACCCTTAGGAATTAAATTGATATCAACTGGTTGGGAGCAGTAATGCAATAAGGTTGAATACTCACTGCCGGGGCGTCCCTTTTCTCACTGTTTCCATAGTGCAGCGGTTATCACGTTTGCCTCACATGCGGAAAAATCCCCGGTTCGAAACCGGACGGGAACAGCCTCTTTTTGCACGCTCCTGTACTTCACAGAGGTCTTGAGTGACCGGTCATTTGTTCCCAATGTATTTCCGGTGCCTTCATGCACTCTTGTACCAAACGCACGTTCCTTCTGTACGCGGAGCCGATCATTTGCAATTGGGCTGTGCCGACAGACCAGGACGAGCTCTGTCGGCTCAAAAACAGCGCAGGACCTGCAAGAACAACAGAAAGATTAGCATCCAGCGGGGGCTTCTTAGTGAGCCCAAGATCTCATCAAGAATCGGCTCCAGCAACAGGGCTGGGCGCATTGTTCCATTCTCCGACAACTCTCGGTGTAAACAAGTCCCTCCTGGTCTCTGCTTGAATTGCACTTTCCTGCATTTGCTTTGGTGTAACTGGCTTCCCCTGCATGGGCGAATGTGAAGAAGATCCTTAGTAAGTCATTGAAGAAAACCGAGAAGAGGTCGAGTGGCCTCCGTCGTTCATCAACGATCCAGTCAGGCAGTACTCCTCTGTAAAGCGCCGTTCGTTCACATCGATTGGCTTTTTTTTGCCTTCATTTGTGCATGTAGTAAAAGCAAACGCCCCTATTCTACCGACTCGAACCGGGGTTGTTGCGGCCACAACGCAAAGTACTGAGCACTATACGATCACGGCGAGATACCGAGACACACGTGGCAGGGCGGAAAAGGCTGTGCTCTCCTCGTGTGACATAATTCGGAAAAGTCCTGACGTTGCATTTCAACTGAGCCCCAGTATACATCGACCCTTCGACACTCTGAGTGACACCTCTTGCGTGTTTTCTCATATTTATGTAGTTTGCTTGCATGATGCCCGGAACAGCGGGGTTGTGCGCTCCCTTATGGTCGATCGGTTAGGATTCCTGGTTTTCACCCAGGTGGCCTGGGTTCAACTCCCGGTATGGGAACGTGTCAGTTTTGAATCCTGCTTTCCAAAAGATCAGCACCGTGTACGAAGGAGCCGCATTAAAACTACTCGAACGTGCAAAACGTGCGAGAAGAGGGGGCGCTTGTTTCCAGCCGAAACTTCTCGCGTGTGAGACGAGCTGATCATCGCTGCAGGAGGTGGGAGGGTTACTCTGGTAGACAGGGCTGACCTTCGGCAATAAGTTTTATACAAGATGATATTTGCACTTTCTGGAGAGGCGATTTTCTCCACTTCAGTAGCCCGATTTCGTCGATTGCGTGGAGAGGGCTGTAGAATGTGGCGCCTCCTTTCCTGCTCCGTCCATGACAGGCGTGCTGGTCTCTGGAGAGAGAGCACGGTCCATCAGCGCACTCCAATAAAGGCACTGGAATCAGCTGAATCGCATTGACAAAGCTCAGTGCTGGGCCGCTGGGCACTTCTTACCACCGTTTCCGTAGTGTAGTGGTTATCACGTTCGCCTCACACGCGAAAGGTCCCTGGTTCGAAATCGGGCGGAAACAGACTTCTTTTGTCGCCACGCACAAAAGGGGATTGGGGATTCGCCTAGCACTGTGATCGAACAGACCCACTCACCTCTTAGTGTGGCGGGATCTGCACAGTGCATGTCACAGCGCATCCTGCTTTCACTTCAATGCGCGTCCTGATGTACCCCGGTCTTCCGCGTGACAGGTGGGGACAGGTGACAGGTCCGCGTGACAGGTCCTATACTAACGAGGAAGACATCGCTCTCTCCAACCCCCGGTATCGTGTCCCGACCCACCGTGCTGGAAGACGACGTGTGCTGTGATTCCTTTACGGAGCAGAAATGACAACCGAGGAGCCGAGAGATCATTTCAGCATTTCGCGTCTGAACGGAAAACACAAACGACCAACTCGGAATGACTTGCCTTTGACGCTTTTCAAAGTCTTCTTTGTGGACGACGACTGCGCCGCCTAGCAGATACAAATGGGTTGTACAACTTTGAACTAGCAAATGGAAGAGGGCTAAGCCCCCTCTCTTTTAGCCCAGGTTCGATCTGTCTCCCAGAATCACCAGGGCGCACACACACACACCCGTGCCGTTGAAGTGCTCTGCTTCATTTCTAAGGGCAACTCAACATTCACTCCTACCCCGAGTGCAGAAAAGACAGCGTCCGCAGCAACAACAGCTCAGGTCTCTGCACAGGAGCTAAGCTGCCCCCATCTCCCCTGCTCTGCGGCTCCTGCGGAGTGGAGTCCTGCCTGGAGCCGTGTTTGCAGGCGGCAGCTCCCCGCGCTATGTCTGTGCGTCGTGTCCAAGAGCTCCTGGGAGGAAGAGAGAGCCCTCCCACTCGGGGGCTTTTCCACGGTCTGTGTGAGGAGGGGCGGGTGTGTCCAGTAGCTTATCGAGCGGACGCCTGGGGCGGCGGAGAGCTGTGATCGTGCAGACCTTGAGGTGTCACCTCTTTGTCTGCTTTCCCGCCCCCCCTCCTCCCGAGCTCTGCTCCAAAGTAGCCCGGCAACCCCTCACACCTGCACGTGTCACAACCTAAGGTGTGGTCATGAGACACCCATGGGGTGTCGTTCCTTTCTTGCTAATTGTTTCCTACCCGTCACAGGCAGGAGTCCATGCGAGGAAGATGCGCTGGACAGAGCTCAGAGGGCGCACCTGGGTGGCTTTCCTTCTGAGTGACGTTCCTGCAACACTCTCCCGCTCCTCTTGGTGCGCTCATGCCGCAACACAGGAAGGCTGGAGCAGGTGGCTGTGGGCTCTGCGCACCGCCGAAATAGCTCAGTTGGGAGAGCGTTAGACTGAAGATCTAAAGGTCCCTGGTTCGATCCCGGGTTTCGGCATTTTGTTTCATCACGCCCTTTGTTCCTCTCTCCAGCACCCCCTTCCTAAAGTGACGCGTCCCTTTCTCAGCCCGAAACGCAAGCGAGACACCAGCAGCGGTCCCTGCAGGTTTCCGTAGTGTAGCGGCTATCACGTTCGCCTAACATGCGCAAGGTCCCCGGTTCGAGACCGGGTGGAAACAGCCTTGTTTTGCACGCTCCTGTACTTCACAGAGGTCTTGAGCGACCGGTCATTTGTTCCCAATGTGTTTCCGGTGCCTTCATGCACTCTTGTACCAAACGCACGTTCCTTCTGTACGCGGAGCCGATCATTTGCAATTGGGCTGTGCCGACAGACCAGGACGAGCTCTGTCGGCTCAAAAGCAGCGCAGGACCTGCAAGAACAACAGAAAGATTAGCATCCAGCGGGGGCCTCTTAGTGAGCCCAAGATCTCATCAAGAATCGGCTCCAGCAACAGTGCTGGGCGCATTGTTCCATTCTCCGACCACTCTCAGTGTAAACAAGTCCCTCCTGGTCTCTGCTTGAAATGCACTTTCCTTCGTTTGCTTTGGTGTAACTGGCTTCCCCTGCATGGGTGAATGTGAAGAAGATCCTTAGTAAGTCACTGAAGAAAACCGAGAAGAGGTCGGAGTGGCCTCTGTCGTTCATCAACGATCCAGTCAGGCAGTACTCCTCTGTAAAGCGCCGTTCGTTCACATCGATTGGCTTTTTTTTGCCTTCATTCATGCAAGTAGTAAAAGCAGACGCCCCTCTAGGGAGCCTGTCAGTACCCGGAGTTTTCCCCTTCTGTAAGCTCTAAATAGCCTCTCAGCTCTTCTACTGTCAAATCCTCCTCAAGTACTTCCCTATCTTCTTCAGTCAAAATGTTTTCTAGCTTTGAGGTAAAAAAATGAATTTCTTCATCCTTTACCTCTGTAGAGCTGTACAGTCTTGTGTAGAAGTGTCACGCCCTATGCAGCCAGAGGGCGGTCCTTCTCTGTCCTGTCCCTTGTTTCTGGTCTGCTGTCTTTCCTGTCCCTCTCTTTCCCTTTGGCTAAATATTTCCGGGTCTTGCACTCTGTCCTCGCTCAGCACTGACGTTTGGATGTCCTGAGACCCGCCTAGCACCAGGGCGCCCCACATCCGCTCCCTGAGGGCACAGGTTTCTATACGGCATTCCTGAACTATTTGCACTAATGAGCCTGGGCCTTTTTCCCGTCTCGCCGCTACGCATATGGGTCTTTTTCCGCCCTCCTGCTACCTACGGTTAGGCCCCTTGGACGTCCGTGACAAGAAGGCCTCAATGCAGGAGAGGATAGCACTCAGCTCTGTACTCTCTCTTCCCTCCTCATCAACTACACTTTCCATGACAGACTTGGAGCCTACCACTTTCCTGAAAAAGAAGCGAGTACACTTCTCATTTTCTTCCAAGAACTGCACTCAGCTTCTTAACAGCACTCCTCGACTACTTTCTTCCGCTATGCTCCAGACATCCTTTTTTAAAAGGGTGATATCCTCGAGCACATCGAAGCCACTGTGCAGCATCGTGTAGAGACGCTGCAGCTGCCTCTGTTTCCTGGCTAACACTCCTCTCCGTCTGGCAGCCTTCCTTCCCTCAGCCATGAAAAAGACCCTCGTCCTCACCTTCACCTCCTCCCACCATCCTCCTACTGACCCATACAGACACTGCAAGGACAGCCACTGTGATAGTTTCTCCTTGTAGCAGGATACTACCCCGTCATTCTCTAGCAGCTTTGTGTTGAGTTTCCAGAGGCCTGGGCCAAAGAAAGTCCCGCCCTGGAGTTCCACTCTACACCCTAAAGCTTGATGATCTGAGAAGAAGACAGGCTGAAGAGTGACCCCAACAACTTTCACTCTCTCTGAGGCAAAGCAATAGTCAGTTCTGGAGCTGCTATTCCTCCCTGACCATGTATATCCTGCTGTTGTGGGATATATACATCTATATGTGTCTGAGAGTTTAAAGTCTTGAACTAAGTTTTGCAGGGCCAGTGAGCTGGAATCCAATTTTATCGGCCTTTTGGCTAAGATCAAGTTCAAGTGGCATGCCCGCAGTTCCTGTCTTTCCAAAGTTCTAGAAGGCGATCGAAGATCCTGAAGAGTGCTTGAGCTGGTATCGCCCTAGGTTGAGCCTAGGGGGTTAAGGCCAAGCAGCAGCTGAGCTGGGTGGGATCCGGCAGCAACGTTCTCTCTCTCTGCTCTCTCCTCTCCCCTCCCCCTTTCTCTTGCTCCGCCTCCTTGGCCTCTTGGCTGGGAGTAGGTACTCGTGGCCTGCCCGCAGTGCTTGCTTTCTTCCTCGAGACTCGGAAGCGCTATCCGCTTCTTCTCTCTCTCTCTGCCTCCTTGGCCTCTTGGCGGGGAGTAGGTACTCGTGGCCTGCCCGCAGTTCTTAGTTTCTTCCTGGAGACTCGGAAGCATTATCCGCTCCCTCTCTCTCTCTCCTCCTGCGCCTGCACCTAGCTGGGCTTTGCCCACAAGGACAAAGGCCAGGGCTCCCTCGCTGCTCCTTTAGCAGCTAAACCCTCCTCTCCACAGGACCTTGCTCTCTCTCTTTCTCTCCTTTTTTCTTTTTTCTCCTTTCCAGATGGCAGACAAGAAGACACTGATCCGGTTCCACTGGACCAAGAAAACAGAGACGATGCCAACTGCGAAATCCTTTTTCATTACCTTCCTGAGAGGGATCCTGCAGTTGGTGGCCGGAGATCTCTACTGCCTGCAAGACAACAAGGCAGAGAGATACATGGAGACCTACATGGCCACGGACGCCTCATATGAAAAGGCAACGAAAATGATCAGAGAAAAAGGTAAGCACCCCGGTTTCTCTGATTTCAGGCCGGAGCCTATGAGGAAGACAAACCAGAGGACCATCACAGTCCTCACATACAACCCCTATGAACCAATGGAACTGGTAACAGCGTACCTAGGGAGGTATGTAACTGTGGTGGGCAAACCGACGGAGATCAGGGACAGTTGCGGCGTCTGGTATGGCAAACGCCAGTACCGAGTCCTCCTGAAAGAGGACCCAGAGGTCGTCGACGGTTTCCAGCACCCCCCGGCCCGCTTCAACATCGGAGCCGAAAGGGGGTACCTTTACTACCCCAGGATGCCACAAGGAGAACACGTGTGACATCGTCAGATGTCACAACTGTAACAAAGAGGGGCACCTCCTTCACCAATGCAAGGTAAGCAAACCTTCATTTGCGCAGGTGGTGGAAGCCGGCGGGCAGAAACCGGTCTCAAGACAAAGGGAGAGAGGTGAGAACAAAGAACCCGCACCTCCCCCGCAGAGAACCGAAACTGCAGAGGCCACACCCCCAGCTGCACCAGTGCCACAAGATGGCTGCCAGGACGACGGACAAAATGGCCGACCGGAGAAAGGGCCCTAATAACTCCCAGCAAGAAGGGAAAGAGAAAGCGGGAGAAGAGATGCAGGGCGGATCCACCTTCGGAAGGACAAAAGAAAAGAGTGGTAAGGGAGAACCGTTTCCTCGTCCTAGAGGAAACGGAACTTTCTTCCCCCGAGGCCCAGTAACAACCGGAGGAGGCAGCCCAGGAAATGGAAACCCTCCCCCCCAAGGCCCAAAGACGACAGGAAGTGACAGCCCAGGAAACAGAACCCCCCTCCCCCGAGTCCCACGGACAACAGGAGGAGGAAGCCCAGGAAGAGGTAACCCCCTCCCCCGAGGCCCAGGGACAACAGGAAGAGGCAGCCCAGGATGTCGGAACCCCCTCCCCCGAGGCCGAGGAACAACAGGAAGAGGCAGCCCAGGAAGTGGAGCCCCCTTCCCCCGAGGCCCAGGAGCAACTGGAGGTCCCCGAAACTCCTGGAGAAAGGGAAGAAAAAAGCCTTCCCAAAGCGGTGGCGGAGAGTATCCTCGAGGAAGACGAGGATTACTTTGAAGCCGCCCTGGAGCCGGGACTGATGGTAGGGCTGGACCTGTCCAGCATGTTTACCTTTCAGTCCCCAGCGAGACCTGGAGGGAGCCCAGCATATTCCCCCCAGGACCCAGACAAGAGGAGCTACATCTAGGCTAAACAGTGCCCAGATGTAGACTCCCAAGTTTTCCACTGTAAGCACAAAGAGAGGAGGTTCAACTTTCACTTGTTTAATCATGATTGTGAAACTTACCTTTCTAACAACTAACGTGAGAGGGCTAATAGACCCGTTGAAAAGACGGGGAGTCTTTCATGATCTGGCCTCTCAGTTTGTTTCTTACAGGAGGTCCACCTGAAGGATGAAAGCGACAAGCTGACATTCACCAGGGAATGGATGAAGGGAGAATCATGCTGGAGTGTAGGAGGGGTCCACTCTTCCGGAGTGGGAATCCTCCTCGGAAACCCAGAGATGACGCTGGTTTCCTCCTTCCCGGTGGTGCAGGGCCGGATCCTGGTCGCACACATCGACTGGAGGGGGCAGAAGTTGAGAGCAATTAACGTCTATGCTCCAACAGAACCCTCTATCCTGAAGGAAGTGTTTGCTGACCTGGCCAGCTGCTGCACCACCAACAGACAGGTGGTGCTTGGCGGGGACTTCAACGTCGACCGGGAGAAGGGGAGTGACGCTAGCTTGGCAGAGCTGGAATCGCTACTTAAGCAGTTCTCCCTAGTAGACGGCTTCAGACGGTGTCGCCCTAACGACGCCGGAACAACCTGGAAAAACTCCCGGGGAGTGTGCAGCCGCCTGGACTACATCTTCCTGCACACGACCTGCTCCCTGGAGTCGGCGACGGTGTCCCCGGCGTGGTATTCCGACCACGAGCGCTTGACGGTGGTGGCTAACACCAGCCTGCCGGCATTCGGTCGTGGGTACTGGAAGCTGAACCGGGAGATACTGGAGGAAGACGACTTCAGGGCACTGTTCCGGAAAGACTACGCGAGCTGGGGCGATCTGAGAGACAGCTACAGCTCCGTGGTGGAATGGTGGGAGTCAGTGAAAGACAGGACCCGAACCCTGGCGCAGACGTACTGCAGACGGAAGGCGGCCAGGGAGAGGAAGGAAGCTGCACGACTCCAGAGACAACTAGAGGAGGAGTACAGCTCGGCTAACGGGGGAGGAGCCTTCAATTCAGCCCGGGCATGGGACCTGAAGGAGAGGCTCCGCAAACTCAATCAGGTCCGAGGAGCCCAGAAAAAGAGGGTGATCCACGGCCTGAGACGGGGAGATGGAGAGGAAGTGCTGGACGAGAGCGACAAGGTAGAAGCGGCCACAGCTTTCTACACGGAGCTCTTTTCAGAAAAGCAGACGGAGGTGGAGGCAGGCGATGCTTTTCTGGAGGAGCTGAAGGCACGAGTACCTGAGGAGGCGAGGGAGGACTTGGAGGGTCCGATCGCGGCCGAGGAGCTGAAGGCGGCGCTCTTGTCCATGGAGAATGGCAAGGTGCCGGGGCCGGACGGAATCCCCAAGGAATTCTACACCTGCTTCTGGGACACCCTGGCGGCAGATCTGGTGGAAGTGGCGCAGGAGATTTTCCGCTGGGTGAAACTCGGAGACACCATGAGGGAGGGCATCATCTCCCTGCTCTTCAAGAGCCCTTAGCAGAGACGGTGTGACGGGACCCTGGAGATACCGGGAGGCGCGGGGGAAACTCAGAAGATCTCCCAGTACGCCGACGACACGACGCTGTTCCTGAGGTCGGACAGGGGGTTGAGGAGGGCCCTGCAGGTCATGGAGCAATACTCCAGAGCCTCGGGGTCGAAACTCAACCGCCGAAAGAGCAAACTGAAGTTCTTCGGGCCCTGGAAGTACAGGACGACGGCGCCGGAGGGTCTCGTGCTCTGCACGGAGCCCCTCAAAATACTGGGGGTTTCCTTCCAGAGCCAGGACAACGAGACCAACAACTAGACCAAGAGGATCGCCAAGGTGAACGCGAAGCTGGGTCTGTGGAAAACGCGGTCGCTGTCCTACACAGGGAAAGTGATGGTGTTGAAAGCAGACATCCTGCCGGCTTTGGTTTACCTGGCGGTGGTGTACACGCTGCCGGCCAGACTCAGACGAGTGCTGCAAGGGATGAACTTCGGCTTCGTCTGGGGCGGCAAGTATGAGTACATCACGGATGTGTCAGCCGGTCGAGGAAGGGGGTCGAGATGTCCCACATTTCCCCATGAAACTCGACTGCATCTTCTACTGCAACCTCTGTCGGGCGCTGCGGGAGCCCATCAGACCTCAGGAGGAGGACGAAGCGCCTAGTCGCCAAATGGGGTTTCCCCACGGCGAGGGAGCGCTGGAAAGGACTTTGGGCCCTATACAGGGATTAAAGGACAATAGCAAGTGCTAGGTTTGGAGGGACTCTGTTAATTGCGCAAATTCGCCCCCACTTGCAAAGATTGATAACGGACAATCAATCTCCGTTCCGCCCTTGTTTTTTATTACATGGAGTGTTAATATGTGTGAGATGTTCCTTTTGAGATGTTTTTTTTGCGGAATAAAGTATATTTTGTAGAACAAAAAAAATCTTATGACAAGGTTTACAAGTTATCTGTTGAACTACATTCTAATAGGTGTGGTCACATTCCAGGTCATTTGTTTACGTTTTTGTTTCTGGAGCAACTGTTAGATGAAATGTGCTAATATGTAACCTAACTCCAGTGTGAATAACTAGAAGAGGGGAGCAGCTCCATTCCAGACCAAGGGAGCTTTGAGATTGGCTGGGCCAGATCTCTCATTTGCATATCTGATTTGGAAATACAACACTAAACCCCCTTCTTGCATGGATTTAACTTGCACTCAAGAGTCCCCTACTGTGTATTGCTACTTATTTTTTATGATAAGTGGTGATTACCAGTTGACAGGTTTTATTTGTTGAATTATAAATGTTTCTGTATTATCACCCTGAATGGCCTGTACTCACGGTTTGGTAGGGTATGTGTTTTCATTTCTTTGACCAAATGGAATTTTTGCTCTTTTAGTATTTGTCTAGAAGGCTTTCTGAAGTCAGGAAGCCCATTTATTTGGTGAAAAAAGATTCTGTATTAATATTAATATTTCTCATATAACATAAATAGGGTCTTCTATGAATAAAAAGATCTTGCACTTGGACATCTTAATAAAGCTGTGTGCTTCCATACAATCGAGCAGTTTTGATTCCTAATATTTGACCTTAGGTGTGGGAATGGGTCTTTTTTGCCATTTGATTTCCAATTGATCAGCACAGTATAGAAAATAGACCCATAAAGCAACCTCAGCAGTGACAAATGTGCAAAAAGTGATCACTTGTTTTCGCCCGCTTTCAAACTGAAACCCTTTGGTGTGTTAAGAGAATGTGATAACCACTGCACTGCGCAAGGTGGGAATGGGTGACTTGCAGAGAGTGTTGAACTTCAAGAAACGACTTCTCTCAGGAATATATTTCCACATTCTGAAGAGGAGATTTTCTCCATTTCTGTAGTCTGACTTCCTCTTTTGCTAGAGAGCTGTAGAATGTGGAGTCACCTGGGAGCAGTGTGTAGATAACAGGTTTGTTACTGCCGGATGAGCACAGTAAATTAATACAGCAGAATAAACACACTGTGAGTATTTGAAGGGAATTAACAATCTTTTACGTCTCGCCATGTTCAATGCTGCTGTCATTTCTGTAATATTGTGATTATCACGTTCATCACACATGTGCAAGATCCCCTGTTTGAAATTGGGCAGAAACAGGTGTCTTTTTATCTTCTCACATTTTGCACTCCCACCAGTGTTTTATGGATCTTGTTTTGTTTTATTGCAAGAATTCGAATTTCCTGTGTCATTCATGATCACATCAAACAGCCAGCAGATCATGTCACCTTTCACATAGTCATTCTTCTGCTTCCTAAATTTCCTAGAGACAGGTCTTTTCAGCAGAACTGACAAACGTGGCAAAGCAACCTGATAAGACCAGGTCCTAGAAGTCACTACTCAGTCAGTTACTACTGCCAAAATGCAAGCCCTTCCTCCAGCCTGAAGACGTTGATCCTACATTACTCATGAAGAAGATGTATCTACCAAACCTCAGAGAGCTGAGCTGGATCACTACCCTTCTGAATGACATTGCAGTAACACTCTACCACTCCTCTTCGTGCACTCATGCTGGAACTTTGGGAGGCTACTGCAGACAGCAGAGGTTGGATCGTACACAGAGGTTGAAATAGCTCAGCTGAGAAAGCCTTAGACTGATGCTCTAAAGGTCCCTGGTTCAATCTGGGGTTTTGGCATTTTGTTTCGTTGCGCCATTTGTTCCTCTCTGCAATGCCCTGTGTCCAAAGTCACACTTCCCTTTCTCAGCCTGAATCCCAAACTAGAGTCTTTGTGTCCTTGAGTCCCTCTTTTACCGACACTGATGAAGTACAGAAATAACTTAACATGTTTTGCACTCCTTATGGTGTTTTATGGTGGGACCTGTATTTCTCTATGAATTTCCTTAGTGACAGCCCATTTGTTTTCAATATATTTCTGGTGACGTTATTACAGCCGTCTCCCCTGGTGGCTTGTTTTCATATCCCACTTCTGACAATGACTTTTCTTATGTCACTTTGATGGGAGTACAATTGGAAAAAAAACTAAAATGTGTGTAGTTGTTTCCATATCAAACCTGTCTTCCATTTTATACAGTATTCCACAGGAGTGAATCAATTCCTTGTTTAATTTTGCAAATGACCCTACTGTCAAAAAAACAAAATTCCCATGTAGCCAAGGAGTTGTGTTGTTATAACCAATTCATCTCCTTTAAAAAAAATAGATTTCTGTGGAAGAAAGGTGTCTCACACTACAGTTTAAATTGTAAACAGGTCATAGAAAAAGCTCCTTAGCTCCCTGTCGGGAATCAAACCCCACTCTCTTGTATGACAGGCAGGGATTCTCACCATGGTTAAATTGCAACCGTAATAATATTGACAACGTTAATAAATGCATATATAATTGAAATTGAAAACACATCTAACACAGCATCTTTTCTGGTTATATACCACAATGCATTGCTGATATTTGTTGTTTGCCATTTAGGTTAAATACTGTCATGTTTTTCTCAGCAATCATCTTTTGATGCGTAAGTATAAATAATGATAATACTATTTGAATACATACAGGTCTTAATATTATTTTGATTAAAAAAGGACCAGGTTATAGGTTTATTCCATGCTGAAAAAAAGAAGAAAGAGAACACAATGTTTCGGCCGTGGAGCCTTCTTCAGGTGTGAGAGAGACAGGGCAGTAGGCAAAGGTAAAGTAGCGGGAGAACAAAGGTTGGGAGGGAGGAGGAGTGAGAGGCGGGAGCAGGGGACAGAAAGAGAGGCCAATCAAGAGGTGTGAAGTCAGAATGGGTGCAGAGAGGTGTGAAATGAAACTTCCAATGAATGGAGAAAATTTAAAAGAACAGTAGTCTGTCGTTAAGGGAAGGGAGAATGTGTGATCCTAGCTGCAGAATAATTTTAGTTTCGGTGGTCTTTCTGATGTATGAGTTCGGAAAACCGTCTTTGAGAACACAGACGGAGAGATTAGAGTGGTCGTGGCCGTCAGAGGTGAAATGAGAAACAATGGGCTTGGAGAGATCTTTAATCTTCACAGCCCTGACGTGTTCTCTGAAGCGGTCTCCGAGTCTCCTTCCTGTTTCTCCAATGTAGATGGCTGGGCATTTACTGCAAGAGATACAGTAAATAAGGTTGCTGGAGGTACAAGATGCTGTCTGGGTGATCCGTATTTGTCCTGAGGGGCCTTGAATGCGTGTGGTGGTGGCTGTGTACTTGCAAGTGATACAGCGAGCTCTGTTGCAACGGAAAGTGCCTGGTGTGGATGGTTGTTGAGGGCGGTCAAGGGAGCTGTGAACAAGGAGGTTACGCAGATTAGGTGGTCGGCGGATATGAGATGATAGGGCGATCAGAAAAGAGGGCCCCAATGGAGGGATCATTCTGTAGGATGGAAAAGTTGTGGTTAATGGTCCTGGGGATAGGAAGTGTGTTAGGGTGGTAAGGAAGCACGAAAGGAATGCGGTTGTTACGGCGAGAGTTCCTGATCAGGTTGATGGTCCGGGGGGTGTTTTTGGCTCGGGCAAGGGCCCTGTCAATCACACTGCTGGGGTATTCTCTGTTGATGAAAAATGAGTACATTTCGAGGGCTTCGAGTGGACAGTTGGTAGACAAGTGGATGTCTACGGGGGTAGTTGATAGACAAGTGGATGTCTAGAAACGGAAGAGTGGTGGAAGATATGTTAACCGTATATTTGAGGGACGGGTGGAAGTTGGTGAAATGGTGCAGGAAGAACTCAAGCTGATCATTGGAGCATGTGGCGGCACCAACGCAGTCATCAATATATCGTTTATAGAAGTCAGGGACATAGCCAGTGTAGGAAGCGAAGAAGCGTTCTTCTACCCAGCCGACAAAAATGTTGGCATAGCTGGGTCCCATTCTGGTGCCCATGGCAACTCCACTGACCTTTTTGTAATAAAGATTATTGAAAGAGAATGCGTTCAGTGTGAGGACCAATTCTGCAAGGCGTACCAGGGTGCGGGTGGGTGGATCAAGCACTGTGCGTTTGTCCAGCGTGTGCTTGAGGGCTGTAAGGCCATCATTATGGGGAATGACGGTGTACAGAGATGTGATGTCCATGGTAAAAATGTGGCATTTGGTACCCTGAAATTGGAAATCATTGAAAAGTTGGAGCGCGTGGTTGGTGTCTTTGATGTATGAGGGAAGATCTTCAACCAGCGGTCTCATGAGGCTGTCGAGAAAGGCTGAGATGTAAGTAGTTGGACAGTTACATGCTGATACGATGGGCCGTCCAGGGGTGTCCGGTTTGTGGATTTTGGGGAGGAGGTAAAATTGAAATACCTGTGGATGTTCCATGATGAGCCGGTTCGCCTCCTGGGGGAGCTCGTTACCGCTGATAAGAAGGGAAATGGTGGATACCACTTCCTTTTGGTAGTCAGTGGTAGGGTCCTGTTGGAGAGGGAGGTAGGCAGAAGTGTCAGTTAGTGTCAGTTAGTTGTTTAGGCTTCAAAGACATACAGATCCTTATGCCACACCACAACAGCACCTCCTTTGTCCGCTGGTTTGATGACGATATCATCCCTGTTGCGGAGAGACTGGAGCGCCTGATTTTCTCCTTGGGTGAGGTTAGACCTATGTTTACTGGGTATAGAGAGTGCCTTGGGAGCTTGATTAGTGCATTGGTTGATGAAATAATCAACTGGTGGAAAACGGCCAGAGGAGGGAGTCCAACAGCTCTGTTTGGGATTAATGTTGTTAATGACATCAATAACCGGGTTGTTATCAGCTGCCTGTGAAGAGGAATTGTCGGCAAAATGTGCTCTGAGACGGATCCTGCGGTAAAAGCGGTTAAGGTCGACATTGGTCTGGAGGATGTCCAGCTTCCTTGGAACTGGTACAAAACTGAGCCCTTTGCTGAGGAGGGATCGCTCATCCTAATGTCTTTCAGGCAGAGGCGGGGGCATCATTGTTATTTACAACCTTTTTTACAGTCTAAGTCCTATAGCTATAACTCCTCCCTCTTCTTTTGAGTGTCTTGTTTTAAATGTTTCTATCCCCCAATCTACTATTATTGCCACAGTTTACAGACCACCCAAACCCAGTGGAGTCTTCTTAGGTGAGTTTGCTGATTTTCTCTCATTCTTATCCCTTACATTTAAAAGGATCCTTATTCTAGGGGACTTTAATATACACATTGATTCAACTTCCTCCAGTCTGGCTAAAGACTTCCTTTCTCTTTTGGGATGCTTTGACCTTGCTCAGTTTGTTTGTACCCCTACACATAACAAAGGACACACCTTAGATCTAATTATTGCAAATGACTCCTTTGTCTCCCACTGCTCTTCCCTTGATCTAGGCCTCTCTGACCACTTAGCCATTCTCTTCAATCTGGAATTACCTGTTTCTAACACTTCCCCCTCACGCTCTGTAAATTTCCGCAACTGGCGATCAATTGATCAGCCAAGGTTTGCAAATTCTGTTTTGTCCTCCTTATCCTGTTTCTCTTCCTCTGACCCTCTAGAGGACAAAATACAGTTACTTGACAATGCTCTTTTATCTACCCTCGACACCTTTGCTCCTTTAAAAACTCGAACCATCTCCTTCTCTCGCCCTGCCCCCTGGTACAATGACCATCTGCGTTTCATGAAGGCAGCCTCTCGCAAACTTGAGCGTAGGTGGCGTCTTTCCGGCCTAAATGTACATTATCAGGCCTGGAGAGATTACTTATCTGATTATAAGGTTACTATAGAGTCTGCTAGATCCACCTACTTCTCTCACATCATTGAAAATCACCAAAACAATCCCAGACATCTTTTCTCCACCATCAACAGACTGCTCAAGCCAAACTGCCCCACCACATTACCTGCCTCATCACAACTTTGCAACACATTCTTAGATTTCTTTAGTTCTAAGATTGACAACATCCGGCATCACATTCTCTCCACTACGGATATAATTTCCACACCTCCTCCCTCCTCATCCAACTTCTCTGGTTCCCGTCTCTCCAGCTTCTCTCTTCTTGACTCAGCATCCCTAAACAAACTAGTTACGCGCATGAAACCCACCACATCTATTTTAGATCCCATTCCCACCACTTTATTCCAGTCCTGTTTCTCTTCTCTCTGTCCCATTGTCCTCAATATAATACATGAATCCTTGAGCACCGGCATTGTACCAACGGTCCTCAAAACTGCTGCTATTACCCCAGTGCCAAAGAAGCCTAACATGGCTCTCGACAATCTTAACAACTTTCGCCCCATCTCCAACTTACCCTTTCTCTCTAAAATTCTAGAACGTGCTGTCACACTTCAGTTACATAACCACCTCATGACAAACAACCTTTTCGAACCCCTCCAATCTGGCTTCCGTCAACTTCACAGCACAGAAACCGCCCTAGTCAAAGTCACCAACGATCTCCTAATAGCTTCTGATTCTGGTTCTCTTTCCATACTCATCCTTCTTGATCTCAGTGCTGCCTTTGACACTGTTGACCATAACATCTTGCTTTCTCGTCTCGAGACTGTGTTTGGAGTCTCTGACACTGCCCTCAAATGGTTTAAGTCTTACCTCACTGATCGCTGTCACTTTGTCTCTCTCAATGGGTACAGGTCTGAAATTGGTCTTGTCAAGTCTGGTGTCCCTCAGGGCTCAATACTGGGCCCCTTGCTCTTCAGCATTTACATGTTCCCACTTGGTCAGCTTTTAAGATCACATGGCCTCAGCTTTCATTTTTACGCTGACGATACTCAAATATACATCCATACCAAACCCGACACTGATGTGGCTGTCTCTATTCTATCTAATTGCATCTCTGACATAAAAATTTGGATGACTCAAAACTTCCTTCATCTTAACTGTGACAAGACTGAAGTCATGCTTATTGGTACCTCCCATCAACTTCGTAAAGCCAGTCCTGTAACCCTGTCTGTAGATGGCTCTGTACTTGAGCTCCAATCAAAATTGAAAAACCTTGGGGTTATATTCGATTCTGGCTTAACATTCGACCCACATGTACAGCATACTGTCAAAACATCTTTTTTTCACCTTAGAAATATCGCAAGACTACGCCCTATGCTATCATTAACTGTGGCTGAAAAGCTGATCAACATATTTGTATTCTCTCGAATTGACTACTGCAATGCTCTGCTCCCTGGGGTATATAAATCTACTCTGAACAAGCTGCAGTATGTCCAAAATTCAGCAGCCAGAATCCTGACCAGATCTAGTGCAAGTGTTCACATTACTCCTATCCTGGAGTCCTTGCACTGGCTTCCGGTCAAATTCCGCGTAGACTTTAAAATCCTCATGCTCACCTACAAGGCTTTACATGGCTTGGCACCTCAATACCTGTCTGAACTTTTATCGCCCTACTCCCCACCTCGCAACCTCCGCTCTTCAAATTCTGCCCTCCTTACTGTCCCCCAAGCCCGTCTACATTGTATGGGCGACAGGGCCTTCTCCTGCTATGCCCCCAAGCTCTGGAACTCCTTGCCCAAGGATATTAGAGAGTCACCTTCTCTAAACTCCTTCAAATCCAGACTCAAAACCCTCCTTTTCAGAAAAGCCTTTACTTAACTGGTTCCATTCTTCACCCCTCTGCTCTTCTTAATACCATCTTCCACGGTCTCCTCTATTGTTATTGTTGTATTGTTGTAATTATAATTGTGTCCTGTCTTGTGAAATTTTCTTATTTATTGTTGTAGTCTTCTTATTTATTGTTATTGTCATCCTGTAAAGCGCTTTGAGAAGCCACCTTTAAAGGCGCTATATAAAATAAAGTTTATTATTATTATAATGTAATCGCTCATATAATCGCTCATCCTAACATGTAAATCTTTATACATGTTATTATACACATAAAGTAAACTGCATGACTAGAACCAATTCTGTTCTAATCAACCATAAGTAAGAGTAATTATAGTCAACATTTAGTTGACTAGACTAAATCAAAAGTGGGTGACTACAAAGTAACTAATAGACATTTTAGGAACAAGTACAGGTTTGTTCCATGCTGAAAAGAGAAGAAAACGCAAAGTGTCAGCTGAGGAACCTTTAACAGATGTCACATGCTGACGCAGTTACCTACTTCAACTAATAGACATTTCAGTTGACTTGACTAAGACTATGATTAAATCAAAAACTAAAGTGGTGACTAAAGCGGTGTATTTTTAAGTCACCTGACTGGATAAAACCCTTTCCACACTGACTGCAGCTGGAAGGTCCCTCTCTGGTGTGATTAGGTGCAGTGGCTCTGTAGCTAAGGATGTATATCTGTGGGTGGAAAGTTGCTGGTTCAAATCCCACAGCTGGCAGAGAAATCCTATGCTGGTGGGCCCCTGAGCAAGGCCCTTAACCACAACTACACCAGAGATGCTGACCCCTAGCTTCTCTTCCTATCTGTGGGCCTCATAGTGAGAGTGTTGTGAGAAGACAAAATCCTAATGTGAGAAAGTGATCTTATCTTATGCGCTGGTGGTGTCTTAAGGTGATTCAGTCACTAAAACTCTTCCCACGCTGACTGCAACAATTTATTTTCAAAGTTTATTTATCAAATGCACAACAACAGAGCATGCAGCAGTAGTTGCTGGCAATGAAATGTCTTTTCTGCAAGCTCACAAAAATCACAAGAATCACAGAAATCACAAAAACACAAAAATCACAAAATTGAGATTATGAAAATAAGGTTACATAATAACAGATGTAATAGAAATTTAATAAAACTCAATATGAGTAGAGCTGCTATGTGTCCATGGTGTATGCAATATATACAAGTAGTGCAGTTATGCTGAATACAGTGAAAACTGTGTGTCCATGTAGCCATTACAGGTGATTTGCTAAAGGAGCTGGAGGTTGGCTATTTAGCAGTCTGATTGCCTGGAGGTAGAAGCTGTTCCGTAGTCTGTTGGACTTGGACCGAATACTTTGGTACCGTTAACCAGATGGTAGGAGGGAAAATAGTTTGTGACTGCGATGACTGCGGTCCTTGAGAACGGACCTGGCCTTCTTCAGACATCTAGCTGAGTAGATATCCTGGATGTTTTGTAGCTCACAGCCGGTGATGAGCTGTGCTGACTTCACCACCCTCTGCAGTACTTTGCGATCCCGGGCGGAGCAGTTCCCATACCAGGCAGTGATGCAACCAGTCAGGATGCTCTCAATAGTGCACCTGTAGACGTTGGCCTGGATATGTGATGGCATGCCAAACCTCTTTAGCCTACGGAGAAAGAATAGGCGCTGCCGTGCTGTTTTGACCATGGTTTTAGTGTGGTGGGTCCAGGTTAAGTCCTCTGAGATGTTAACTCCCAGGATCTTGAAACTGCTGACCCTCTCCACTGCAGTTCCACTGATGTAGATAGGTGTGTGATCTCCTCCCTAGTGTTTTCTATTGCCTCTCTCCTGTGTGAATGCGCTGATGGGCTCTTAAGTTACTTGAAAGACTAAAACATTTCCCACACTGACTGCAGCTGAACGGTCTCTCTCCTGTGTGAACAAGCTGGTGCCTTTTTAAGTCATGTGATTGACTAAAACTCTTCCCACACTGACTGCAGCTGAATGGTTTCTCTCCTGTGTGAGTGCGCTGGTGGGCTCTTAAGTTACTTGATTTACTAAAACTCTTCCCACACTGACTGCAGCTGAACAGTCTCTCTCCAGTGTGAGTGCGATTGTGGGCTAATAAGGCACTTGAGACTCTAAAACTCTTCCCACACTGACTGCAACTGAATGGTCTCTCTCCTGTGTGAATACGCTGGTGTCTTTTTAAGTAGTGTGACTGACTAAAACGCTTCCCACACTGACAGCAGCTGAATAATTTATCTCCTGTGTGAATGCCCTGGTGGACTATTAAGGTTCTTGACTGACTAAAACTCTTCCCACACTGACTGCAGCTGAATGGTCTCTCTCCTGTGTGAATGCGCTGGTGGACTATTAAGGCACTTGAGTCTCTAAAACTCTTCTCACACTGATTGCAGCTGAATGGTCTCTCTCCTGTGTGAATACCCTGGTGTCTTTTTAAGTTGTGTGACTGACTAAAACTCTTCCCACACTGACGGCAAGTGAAAGATTTCTCTCCTGAGCGAAGGTTTTTTGAAATTCTAGACTGACAAAAAGGCTGCTCATCCCTGTGTTGTAATGGCAGTTTGTCCACTCCATCTGAGCAAGGCTTTGAGTGATTCTTCCTCATTGTCTGATCATGCTGGGGTTTCTTATTCTGCAAATCCTTCATGGAATGATTTTGCTCTCTGTTCTGAAACTGAGATTTGTTTTCTCCATCGTGTCCTTCAGTGTGCAGCTCAGCAGTCTGAATCACCTGGGGCTCCTTCTTCAGCTCTGCGGGGTCAATCAACTGGGGCTCCATGTCCTTATCTGTAAGATTAAACTCACTCAGTTCTTCTTTGAGCTCTTGTACAGAGACACAGTAAAGTTCATTACAACCTTGTGACATATTGTTCGTGTCCTGATTATTAATCTTCTCTGTAAAAGCATCACATACTAAGAGTCCAGGTGTCCCACTCTCAGGCTCCGTCTTCATCATGGGCACAGAGTCCAGATCCTCCACACTCTGTCTGCTCTCTGTGTGCTGCTCACTGAGTGTCTCTTTCCCTTCTGCAGCAGTGATCTCTGTCTCCTGCATCAGACTGGAGCTCCACTCCTCCTCCTCACTGTGCTGCTGTTCAAGAGGAGCCCTTTCCCCAGCATCAGGGAGAACACTGGCCTCTGAGCCTGAAAACACAGGACAAGAAGACAAGACCTTTATTATAATAATAATAATAATAATAATAATAATAATAATAAACTTTATTATACAGATGCAGACATTCAAAATGCACGGTACCGACGGGCACTCATGGTGCATTAGTCGGTAGTGAAAAGATTTAATCATTTAATTTCTTTACTGTGCACATTTTAATCCGCTTAGTATTGAATATTTATAGGAAATTTTACCGCTAAAGGGAAATTTAAGTAGCTGAGCATAAAAAGAAGAGGAGCAGAAGAAGGTATATAGATAGAAGGTCATAAATGATATTAATTTAGGAACATACAGTAGGCTAGTCAAACGTTCTGAGGTCAAATTCTTCCAGGACGACGGCATCGAATATTTTTGGCGCGCCCTCTCTTTAAAGCCCTTGCCAAATATGAAGACAGTACGTACAGTTATAATTCAAACTGAATTAAAAACTACACATCCAAGTTACCATGGTGGTGCATGTGATCATTGCGTTTAACCAATGAAACAGGGTGAAAAATCAGTCACATGAATTTGGGGCTGAGTTTCGAAAGCTTAATCTATCAGCAACAAAGCGAAATCTATACGATAGGCTACCTCAAACTGTCAGTTACATGACTGTGTACATCGCTTAAGCCACTCCTATTTGGCATTTTAGTTATGGAGGCAGGAAGACGCACCCCCTCTCCCCCTCCCTCTGGGTGCCTGACTTGTCGCCATCTTTAACCGTTCCGTTTCCGAATCACAGTAGGTACACGTACAAAAATTAGGTCATCCCAGATACAATACATATAGATTTTTGTGGTAAGAGGGAGCAAAACATCAGTATTTACCGCTAGTAATTAGTGTGAGATTTATAGTTGAAATCTGAGCCTAAATATAAAGTTAAAATCTCGACAAAGCAATGTAGGAAATACGTACACAGAAATACACAGAGAAAATAAATCCTTTCTGATATCTAAAATCAGTTTCGATCAAGGTCTCCAAAACGAACAAGAAAACATTTTCAGAGAGCAATTACGCTGTGTTTATTTAGAATAAGTGATTTATGAGCAATCTAATTTCTTATTCGTTTAAAACAGTGAAATGTCAGCTGCAAAAGATCGCACCAGAGACAGCACTATCTCTGCCACTCACAGATGTTCAGGAAAGGGTGAATCAAGTCATGTCAAGTACAATACTTCGATGATCAATAATAACAGTTGAAGGACAAGAAACAAAAGATAGTGAAAACTGAAGCTTTTTAAGGCTAAAACTAAAATTCGTCCTACAAATTAAGGCAAATATAAATTCAGGACGTTAAAGTGCTAGAGGTGTAAAAAATACAAAAATGCACAAGAGCAAAAAGTTTTAGAAATGGAGCAGGTGTTACTTTGAAATAAGCAAACAGAAAAAAGCCATGACTATACATAGTGCAGAAGAGGGATGCAGGAACACTTGCTTAGATATACAAAAAAATCACAAAAAGTGTATATTACAAAAGAACATGCAAACATGTTCATGAACATGTACGTCCATTTCCCTTTGGGATCAATAAAGTCTTATCCATCTCTACACATGAAACAGAGTGAGGAATCAGAAACTTAGCACGCATAAAAAACAGCAATTCTGTCAGTGAGATCCAAATGAATTAATAGCAAACATGGTTTCATGGAGGGCTTCACAGATAGTTGGGCATTCAGGTAGATTGCCAGGCGAAAGGATCTGTAAATATATTTTGTTAAAGCAAGTCAGTTTTTCGCAACACATAAAATACATTTTTCCAAGAAAGTTTAGCCTGTGTCACTAATGAAACCACTAGATAAAGACAAATATAGAAATCTAAAGATTTTTTTATTCAATGTTGGTAGCAGGATGAACTGTCAGGTTGAGCTAAGTGTATATTTTGTCGCATAGTTGCTGCAAGATATTAACAGTGAAAAAAGGTATTTAAAAATGAGTCATTTCAAGAAGAAAAATTTCAGAATAATTGTAAATCTAACAGGATAGAGAAAGCACAGAAAATAAGCAGTTAGATTGATCAGATTAGAATGAAAAGTCATTTAGCAAAGAGCGAATGAGAAGAGTGACAAAGCAATAAAGCAATACAGTAGATGTAAAAACAGTTATAAGGACCACAGATTACAAAGTAAATACATAAAAGAAAGACAAGCAGTTAGAAGTGCTACCACAATTAGAAAATGAAGCAGATACAGACACTAATTCTTCTGAAAAAGGTTTTGAGGTTAGATTTAAATGCACTCAGGGTAGGTGACTGATATCACTGGGGATACAAATCCAGAGCTCTGGGGTGCAGCTAGAGAAGGTCCTGTCACCCACAGAATGTAGATGTTCTTGAGGACAGCTAGAAGACCAGAGTCAGACGGACAAAGGTGGGGAGTAGACAGATAATAAGCCAGATAGGTACTGAATGAGGATGAGGATTTTGAAGTTGACTCGAAACCTGATAGGAAGCCAGTGCAAGGACAGGCGTAATGCATCCCGATCAGGATTCTCGCTGTCAAATTCTGAACATATTAAAGATGCATATTAAAGTGTGGATTTAATTTCCCCAGTGAACAGGATGTGCATTTATTAATTCTAGAAAGAAATGGCTTTCTTGATTTCTCTAGTTCCTAGTTTCTCTAGTTCCCTTTAAAATAAACTATTATTCCACCATGCAGAGTATTACATGGCCAGTATTTACATATGATATTTGTGATTTAAAGAAATTAACACATGCAGCTTTTGAGGGGTTAAGTGTTGGCTGAGTTATTGCAGGATATAAGACTAGAGATGTTGGTAGGAAAAAGATAATTTGAGGAAAGTTGAGGAATACACTGATAACAAGAACACAACCTGATGGGGTTAGGCATACTTTTGATGAAGATGATGAAGTTAACAGACTGTATGTTTACATAGATACTGAAATGAGGATTGTATTTTAGATTTTGTGTAGTTGCTAGCATTGAACTGTGTGTTGGATGCACATGAATTGAAGGAATGGACAAACATAGCTGATGCGGATCCACAGAGCCAGCATCTTAAGATTTGTTGAAATAACTAACTAGGTATGGCTATTGATGTGCAAGAGAGGTGGAAAGGCTGTTTCCTTAAGCCAGCCCTATAAAATAATTTAGCCTCAGTGAGATGCTGCCATCTCACAGTGGGTTTCTAACACTGTGTATAGTTCCATCCACACAGTGCCTTTACTTCCATCCATTTTCTAATCTCTTTATCCAGTACAGAGGATTTGGAGCCTATCCCAGTAAGCAACGGACACAAGGCAGAATACACCCTGGACATAGCGCAAGTCCATCACAGGACAGACAGACACAAACACACATAACCAGGGCCAGTTTTCCCATAAGCCAATTAACCTACCAGTATGTTTTGGAGTGCGAGAGGGAATCATTAAAATAAATACAGCTTTTTAGTATAGATTACACTTTCCTAAAATGTATTTAAAAAATAAAAATGATTACAATCTAATCTTCCCACGTTTGATCCCAAAATCCCAAGAAAAATAAATCTAAACGGGGAGAAAGCTATGCTGATAGTTTATTAAGATACTTAAAAGACAAAGATAACAATTTATGTTGCATTTGTCTGATTGTATCAAAAAGACATTTAATAAAACTGATCATTCTGGTCCCAAAGTCTGATTGCCTGACACACATTCGAAGAAGTCCTATGTTTTCTAATATACGCACATCCCGGAATTTTGACTTCACTGTGTGATGAAGAAATTTTAAAGACTACGTCTTAGCGTAGATAAAAAAAGCTTGGATTCTCATGTACAGTATCTGATACACATATCTTTTTCTGTTGTCTTTGTTGATCTCTTGAGGATCCTTGTGATATTTTGAGCTCTTGATATAAAAGTGTCGCAGTTTAAATCATTTTCGTTGTTAGAAATTATGAAACGCTCTGTTAAAAGCAAGGGAGTTTTTATGTCTGTTATAGTAAAAGAAAATGCCCGACGAACTAGGGATTTGGCAGTTTTTCAGTGCTTGTACAATCGATGGAAATGTTCAAATAAATGTGCTAAAGAAATAAACCAAAAAAGTCATTTATTCCTTTATCATATTGTCTAGCTAATGTCCCATTCTTGTTAGTTAGATCAACGAAATGCTGTGGTGTTACTTTTTGTCGATGAAAAATTATAAGTATTTTCATTTAAAATGACGGTTACAAATAATGTGGACCAGCGTAATACTTTGAGTTTACAGCTTATCCAAGGTCATTCATTAATACTATTAGTGATATCTTCGGTAAAGGCTTTGATGTATAAAATATTTCTGCATAATTAAAATATTTATGATAAAGGTTGTGTTGTGTACTTTTGCCCAACTGAACAATCTTGCATTCAAAAAATATACTAACTTTTTAATGACTGATGATTAACATGCTGTAATACACAGTTTAAATTTAAAAGCTCAAATGCTGTACATGAGAGTTAACCTTTAATAGCTCCTCCTGGCAGTTTTACAAGGTGATTCCGGATACTTTCCGATATGACGTCATATGACACGTTACACTGCATCATACCGTGTTTTGATGCAACACGCCCACCATGTTGTACCATGGTGTACCTCACGCGTTTTGAATGGCTGCATCTGTATATAAAACCTTCAAAGGTGGCTGTATAGTATGTGAAAGGAAGATGTTTTGACAATATGCTGCACATATGGGTCCAATGTCAGGTCTGAGTTAAATATCTTCGGGTTTTCAATTTAGACTGAAGCTCAAGTACAGAACTATCTACGGATAGGTCTAGAGCATTGGTTTTACAAAGTTTGTGGGTGGTGCCAATAAGCATGACTCTAGTCTTGTCACAGTTAAGATGAAGGAAATTCTGAGTCACATAGGTTTTTTCTGTCGGAGATGCAATTCGATAAAATAGAGAAAGCCACATCAGTGTCAGGTTTGGTATGGACGTCTAGGTGAAAATCATCAGCATAGAAATGACAGTTGAGGCCATGTGACCTTAAAAGCTGACCAAGTGGACACATGTAAATGCTGAAAAGTAAAGGGTCAAGTATTGAACCCTGAGTTTTAACACGAGCTTCGAGTAGTGCTCAAAAGGAAGTAATATCCACACAAAAAGTACTAGCTTAAAATTTAAATTTCAGATAGCAAAGACGTTATTTAGCAGTGAAGAGATAAGGGAGAGACCTGGGAAGTGAGATGATAATATCATTTTTTTGTTTTTGTATTTTTTTGTATTTTGCAAACTATGCAGTCTAGTGTCTTGAAGTTAGCTTTGTGCCCAAATATTTAAAGATGCTGCCTGTTCTTGGTCAGTAAGGTAAAGGGCATGTATTTGGTAAGCTGGCTGTACGCCCAGAATGTGAAAAGAACTAACTGTTGTCTAGTCTGCAACTTAGATATAATTAATCGGCATGTGTTGCTGTCTCATCATTTGTTTAGAATGCGTCATAGTAACTTGTTTGTTTAAAGGTATAAAAGAACATCTTTAGCTACTTATTTTTAAGTCCGGTGGTTGGAAGCCAGACTTCCATATGCATATGAAATAAAGAGACTTCTGCTTCACTGACACCTGAACTTTGTCATTTGTATGACACAACAGTAGTAAGTAAATTAACTTTTCAAAACTCATTTTCAGAACTTGATATACATCACAGATTCAAACACACTTCATCTCTGAACACATAACTTGAAAAAGGATTTAAAATACAGCAGACTCATATTTTACGTTACGTATTTTTACACAAATTCATGTATAGCCAGTCAGCTGTGAAAAAAAAATCAAATACTATAAATAAAGATGTGGGAATCCCCAAAAATTCAAGTCTTAACAGCACGCAGCTGAGCTGCTCTTTGGGAACTAGTCACTAGTTATCATGCAGCATGAACATCAATATAAGTACAAAGAGGGAAAAAAAGCAAGACAAGAAAAGTTAAATTGTATCACTGTTTTTATTGTAATTTACACTATATACATGGACATGCTAGTACAGTGACAGATGAGTTGTTTAAGATAAGATAAGATTACTTTATTAGCCCTATACAATTTCTTGCATTAGGAATTTATCTTTTCACATACACTAGCTTGTTCTCCATGAGACAAGCAGATAGGGAGAGAGGCTTGGGGTCAGAACGCAGGGTCAGCCATTGTATAGCACCTCTGGAGCAGTTAGGGTTAAGGGCCTTACTCAGGGGCCCAATGGAGTAGGATTCCTCTGCCAGCCGCAGGATTTGAACCTGCGACCTTCCAGCCACAGGCGCAGATCCTTAGCCACATAGCCACTGCTCCGCCCCTCCGCTCCATTTAAGGATGGTGTTCTGATTATATGCAATTTTGGATATACAGGCTTTGTCAGGACCGAAACTGCTGTATAAAATGCGAGTCTACTGGAATAATATCACAACAACATTACACATAACGCTGCACACTACATTTAACACTGCACTGACACTGAGAGGTTAATAGAGACACACTGACTGGACACTAAAGTACACTAACATTGCACTGAGAGAGAGAGGGGTTAATACAGACACAATGACTGGACACTGTAGTACAATAACACAGCACTGAGAGAGAGGGGTTAATGCAGACTCACTGACCGACTGGACACTACAGTACATTAAGATTAAGACTGCATTGAGAAGAGGAGGACCGGAGGACTGAAATACTTAAACCGATTAAAATTATTGTTATATACACATTCATCAGTAAATATATAAAAAGCCAATACGACGTAAAATCAATATCTATACGTTTTCTTTCCTAATGACGTTGTATTTATTCACTGATTCAGTGAAACAATTGCTGAATCTGAACGAGGTGTTTATTACCGTAACCAGACAAAACAGTTTAGTTTCCAGTAAAAAATCCCGTTGCTACAACACACAAGTCTTTCCCACTTCACTCTGTATCTCTCCACTATACTCTCACCAGTGAGGAAGTTAAAGACACTGTTTTTAAACTCGCACAGATCCCGACTACATACAAGTCACCACACTGACCTGACAGCTCTAGTTTCGTGTCCATTTCTTCTTTTATTCCTGCAGTCACTTCACAGGGAAGCGTGTATCCAACATGATCTGTCGGTCCCTGATATCCTTCTGCTCCCGACTCCTTCTCCCACAGCTTCAATCTCCACTTCAAGCTCTCGTTTTCCTTCTTCAGTTGCGCCATTTCACTCCCGACACTGTCCTCCACACACTGTGTGATTTTAAACACGGCCCGTCTCACCAGGATCTGGGAGATATTGCGGAGTTTGTCTTGAAACTCGTTCTCGGAGTCAGACATCCTGTTTCCAAAAACTTCTGACACTTCATACACGATCGATTTGAGCAAAACGTGCATGAAAGAGTCAAGCTGGGTTTGCAGATTTAACAAGCACTCCGCCATCCTTCTTCAGAGTCGGTCACAAACAAAGACTGACTTCCGAAGTTTAAACAGAACAACTTATTTTTTATTCTTCACAGATCCTGTTGTCAGGGCTGTGCTCTGTTCAAGCATAAACACAGTCGACAAGACGTTACGTATTCAGAACCTGAAGTTATTTTAAAGAAAAACAACAACTTTCGTTATCTAAAGAAAATTATTCAGTCACCCACACGTAGTTGAAGTACATGCAGGGTCGCGTAGTATAATGACTTCATTCGTTAGCGCGGCCGCAACTTCAAAACAATAGAGAAGCGGAGCTGAGAAAGAGGAGTTTCTTCAGCCGGATATAAACTCTGCACTTCCTAGCCCCACCTAGTCAAGAGGAGTGAATCACCTGCGATTTTTTTGCCCTTCCACAACCATCTTCCCCAACGAAAACTTCTCAAGTGGATTTTTTCAATTGGATTTTTATCTCCCTATGCAGGTTTTTGGTTAAAGAAAAAAAAATGGTGTCGTTCTCTTGCCAACTGGCAGTATTTCTTCTGCACTTATAAGCAAGATTTCTATTTCATATTTCACAAATTGTTAGAAATTCTCGAAAAACAAGTGGTTCCAAGAAAGGAAATAAATACTTGCATTTAACAAAATCAAGCCATATGTGGTCGTCCTTAATGATACATTCTGTATGACAAGACAGGAAGAAAGACACCTCAGGACTTCGGACACAGGATCTCCTGTTTATTGAGAGAAGGTTTAACCATCTGTCAGTTTTCATGTCCAAGGAGCTCAATTTGCATTCCGTGTACAACAGCGTGTCTTCTACACCTGCCACTGAAGCACAGCACAGGCTCAGCATCTTGACATCTCCCAAACAGAGACACACAGAGACCTTTTGGTGGGATTGTGGCTCACAAGGGGAGAAGAGACAATTTCCAGAGCAGGATTTGTTACATTTGAGTATCCTGAACACAAATCAGTGCCCGCTTGTATTTCTGTGTATTTTTTTTTAATTTTACAGAAAGTTTAAACGTGACTTTAAAGGCATTATAATATTCACAACCTTGGCAAAAAATGGTTGTCCATAATTGTTGTTTATGTTTGATTAACAGACAAAATATGACAACCCCTCTACTGAGCATATGCTTTATTTTCCTGATGTACAGTACATTGATTAAACACATACCTTAGATGTATAAATGTGGTCCGTAATTGGTCTAGAATGAAATTTTAATATACGTATATCATTATACGTCAATTACACATCTCTGATTATACAGTATGTCCATTATACATAAATGGTTGGAGTTTTATTATACGGAAACATTTAGAGGACTATTATACCTATATAGTTAAAGGTCTATTATACATCAAAGATAGGTCTCATAGTTGTAGAAACTAGTAAATCAAGCCAATGATTTGGTCTAGAAATTTATTCTGAGAATATACAATTATTCACCCCTGAAAAATATATAGTTCAAATTATGCATTTTATACAATATTGTAATAAACAAATGGCTAATCATCATAAAAAACACAAGTATTAAACTTCAGCTACAAATTCTGGTAACATGGCAATATATATATAGTAATGACAAACACAAACTAATTCCATGAACACGCTAATATTTAACTCAAAACCACATTTTGATTCAAATATAAGTTTTAAAAATTACAACTTCTATATTTCCACGAAAATATTATTAATGTAGCACAAATGCTACTTTCTAAGAAAGACAGAAAGAAACTGTTTTGTGTCTCATGGCGATCCTCCTCTCGATCCTAATGAAATGTTTAATATGATCCCTCGAGAAAAAAAGGAGTCAATATCCGCCTGGAATGATTGATGCCCCATCAAACATTTTGTAATATCTCCAGAAGCTCATACTGTAGAAACCTGATTCGTGGCTTAAATTCAAGGTAAACAAGACTAAGGAAACGAGTTGAAAACTTGATGTCGAACTGTGATTTAAATCACCCAAAACATTGCACAACATTGGGCAGTATGTGCCAGAAACAGATAGCTCAGTTGATAGAGCAGAGGACAGTAGTGGCAATAATGAAGAATCCTTAGGTTGCTGGTTTGACTCTGGCTTGGAGGAATGTGTTTCTTGTGTACTTCAATCAAAGAGTTGAAATAGCAATTTTTTTTAACTCAGACGTTGATCAAAAGCTCAATAAACCACGAAGCAGAGGCTCTTGTTCCGAATTCAACTCCCGTCTGATTGTCTTGTTTTGGCCAAAATCTGATCTTTGAATTCAGAGGACTACTCTGCCTGCATTGTAATTCAAAAGTATACACAAATGTCACGTTTTTTTTTTTTTGTAGATATAAAGGTGTTCTCTGTTTTCAAAGGATAGGTACTTAATTGGCATAATGATTTGGTATTGAGTTTGTATCGTTATATGATTAAATTTGTGTTTTTTTGTGTTTTTAACGTATTGTGAACTTATTTTTTAAACAAATGCTTACAAAGGCAAACAAGGCCCACATCTGTTTATACCAGCGGTGAATTGTACATTTTTATTTACAAGCTACTCTGCACTTTTGGGAGTGTAACAGGTTCGATATAAAGTGGCAAAAATATAAAAGGGGAAAATACCCCGGACTGCGTGTAAAGCCCTCGTTGTGACTGTTTTTTTATTGTTAAATACGGCGTCCTGTGCACGAAATGTTGCAGAAACACAATCTGATATTTTAATAAGTATTATTTTAATAATTTGATAAGTATGAGGTCCCGGATCCAAATATTCAGTTCTTATTTTTTTAAGTGATATCTTCCCTTCCTCTCGTGGATTTTGAATCAAATTTGATCTTTGTACATTACATTTTACATTGAAAAAAACGAGCATACCTCATCCACCAACGGACAGAGCAATCTTTTATGTTGCCTTCCAGAGCTTCCAGCTTGTGATGGATTTGTATGGGCGTCTGTATGATACCACTACAGCACTGGCGCAGGTGTAAAATCCACTTTCTCACGACTTTTTCAGTGTCTTCTCCTCTCACAAATGGTCCGAAGCACAGGAGCCAATATTAGAGAAAACAACAGGTGTTTAAACAGAGTATGTCCAAATGTCAGCGACAACGTTTTGTCATTTTGTATAAACGCAAATGGTTCATCATTTAAAAGCCAACGACGTTCTTTTTCTCCCTGGCGCTAATAAGCTACAGTACCACACATGCGAGCTGTTGAGTGAAAGGAAATTCATATGTGCGTAGGAAGGCAGAATAAAATCCAGAACTGTACTGGTGATATTGATAAACAGGGCCGATGTTCACAATAAAACGTTATTGTATAAAACATTAAGATTCATAAATATATTTTTTTAATCATGCAAAGTGTCTGTTAAACCATTCATGAACGATTTTTAGACAAAAAAACACACCATTATATGAGAAAATACATTTACTATATGTGCATTTAACGTAAATTGTTGCCCTGCTTTTTTTTCATAAATACACAAGCTTGTTATGTCTTATGTCAGAAATAAACTGCATGAAATTCGATAAAGCAACAAAAAGTAAGCGCCACAAAGACGACAAACATTTGCGTTTATATTGCACTGTTATCTCGAGCCTTTAAACTTACTTTAAACGCAATTTGTTTTTCTCTGTAGTTCTAAGGCTTTGTCATTTAGGTGTGCTGTTTTTTTCTACATGTTGTAAAAAAAGTCACTAAATCATGCGAAACATAAAAGCTCCAATTGTAAACAATTGACCATTCATATTCCTGAATTTTAAACCTATGGAGTATTTTAAACCTTGTCTTCGTATTTGTGAATATTAGAGCTCCTTTTCAAAAGCTGTCACTATGGATAAGTGCTTAGGTTTCCTGTTTTTTTACCCAGGCGGTCCAGGTTTGGCTCTTGGTATAGGAGCGCGGCTGTGTTGCCTTCTGGATTTCAAATGAGCAGCTCAGTGCAGAAAAGAACCCTGTAGATTAGCATGTACATTTGTCTGGACAGTAGAATTTTCAGAACGTGTAGTTGGATTATAGCACGTGCCCCTGACGATGTTATTGATACGTCACATGTGCTCTTTTTTGTATAATATTTATTTTTGTTGTTCAAATAAAAAACGGTTTCTCCGTTTTCCTCTTCATGCCGTTGTCAGCTAGCAAAACAAGACGGGAAAAATGCAAGGGGGGGAAGAGGAAGCGGCTGTCAGGAGCTTTCTACCTCCTTTTGCTTTCACTTCTCTGTGTTTCTTTCCACAGCGCCGTGCACCTTTTCATTGCTCGCGCTTTCAGAGCCTCCGCACGGCACACGACTCGACATCAGGAAGCACATTGAAGTGAAAGCAGGAAGCGCTGCGACATGCACTGTGCAGATCCCGCCACAATAAGAGGTGAGTGGGTCTGTTCGATGCACAAAGAACGCTTTGATAAGCGTCAAAGGCAAGTCATTCCGAGTTGGTCGTCTGTGTTTTCCGTTCAGACGCGAAATGCTGAAATGATCTCTCGGCTCCTCGGTTGTCATTTCTGCTCCGTAAAGGAATCAAAGCACGCGTCGGCTTCCAGCACGGTGGGTCGGGACATGATGCCGGGGGTCGGAGAGAGCGATGTCTTCCTCGTTAGTATAGGACCTGTCACCTGTCCCCACCTGTCACGCGGGAGACCGGGGTACATCAGGACGCGCATTGAAGTGAAAGCAGGATGCGCTGCGACATGCACTGTGCAGATTCCGCCACACTAAGAGGTGAGTGGGTCTGTTCGATCACAGCGCTAGGCGAATCCCCAATCCCCTTTTGTGCGTGGCGACAAAAGAAATCTGTTTCTGCCCGGTTTCGAACCGGAGACCTTTTGCGTGTGAGGCGAACGTGATAACCACTACAGTACGGAAACGGTGGTAAGACGTGCCCAGCGGCCCAGCGCTGAGCTTCGCCAATGCGATTCAGCTGCTTCCAGTGCCTTTATTGGAGTGCGCTGATGGACCGTGCTCTCTCTCCAGAGACCAGCACGCCTGTCATGGATGGAGCAGGAAAGGCGGCGCCACATTCTACAGCCCTCTCCACGCAATCGACGAAATCGGGCTACTGAAGTGGAGAAAATCGCCTCTCCAGAAAGTGCAAATATCATCTTGGAGACTATAAATCCTGTTGCTGAAGGTCAGCCCTGTCTACCAGAGTAACCCTCCCACAGCGATGATCAACTCGTCTCACACGCGAGAAGTTTCGGTTGGAAACAAGCGCCCCCTCTTCTCGCACGTTTTGCACGTTCGAGTAGTTTTAATGCGGCTCCTTCGTACACGGTGCTGATCTTTTGGAAAGCAGGAGGCAAAAACGACACGTTCTCATACCAGATGTCGAACCCGGGCCGCCTGGCTGAAAACCAGGAATCATAACCGCTAGACCATATTTCAGCGAACAACCACGCTGTTCCCGGCATCATGCAAGCAAACTACAGATGCAGCCATTCAAAGTGAGCGGTACAGACACGTACCGCAGGTAAGATGACACGGGGTACCGCGGTGCGTGATTGGTTGACCTACAGGGGCACTCGTGGTCCGTTGGTCTGTCGTAGAAAGATTTACTGTAAACGTCTTTACTGTGCCCGTTGTAGATATTGAATTTTACCACTGAAAGGAAATCTTAGTAGCTGAGCATAAAAAGAATAGGAGCATACTGTAACGCGTGTGAAGGCCATAAACAATATTAATTTTGGAACATAAACATACAGTTTATAGCTGGTCTTGGTACTTTAAAGAAAAAAATACACACCAGTATTCCATTTCTCCCTAAACATTGTAAGCTTCGAAGTCTTTAACTAACGTGATACCAGAGTCAACAAGCATACTTTTAGAATTTGATTAAAAGGGAATATAATATGGAATCGCGTATCTAAAGAATTTAATAACGGTATGATTATATCCGTGTACTGCGACAGGGCTGTGTAGGGCTGTTTCGCCTGCCTGTTCATGCAAGCTGTCTTGTAGCCTACTGGTCTAGGCGTATGACTACCAACTGGCAGGTTGTGTGTTCGAATCTAGCTGGTGCTGGGCTTTTGTTTTAACAAACATTTCTTCGAAAAAATAGGTAAGCGATATTATGGACAATCAATTGACTTTTATATTTCAAAATATCGCAACATGATCGATATTTGCGATATTTTGAACATATCTTCCCTTCTGACAGCGGTTCCTGCTTCTAGTGTGTGTGTGTGTGTGCAACAGAGTACATTTTTATAGAGAAATGGAGGCTGGACAGTATGCGTTACAATATAAACATTTATATTGATTTAAATCGTGTTCTGATTTAAATCGCAAACGCGTGTTTAATTATGTGTTTTTTAATCATAATCAGGCTAATGCATTTCTACATTTTCTGTATGAACCAGCTTAGAGGTTCGTACAGAAAGACAGCTTGTGTTTAAATTGAGTGTAAGGTAATTTATGCTTCTAAAGTCATGGTCAGGATTTATTGTACTGTGCTGTAAACTTTTTCTGTGCCTAGTCACATTATTTTATAGCGTTTTTATTGTGTTATTAAATCCGGTGGCGCTGTGTGTTAGTTTCCTGACTCCCATTATTTAAACTGCGACACTGATCATTCATCTCTAAATAAACTTTATTTTATATAGCGTTTTAAGCGAATAGGTAATTAGATTGCTCATAAACCTAATCGCTTTTTCTACATAAACACAGCGTGATTGCTCTCTGAAAATGCTTTTCCTTAAAGCGATTCAATTTAGGGAGTAGCCCAACTACCACTTAACACTGTACTTCCTACTTTGAATACCTGTGAGACCGGTTTAATTCGTCACAGCCAGCACTCCGGGAGTTCATATTGCTTGACTAATTTTAAAAACTAAGTTATAAATGCAAACGCTTCCTCGGTGCGCTGCTCTGGTACGCCGGGTCTTACACAGTGCCTGTCGGCAGTAAGCGTTACAATATACATACCCAACACTGCTTGAACCCATCTGTCATGCAAATAAAACACCTTGAATTGAATTGAGGGAGAGAGGGGGGTAGTGGGACAGATATACTGTAGACAGACTCAAGGCAAATAAGATACTTATGGGTACGCAGGCATTCACGACAGCAACATATGAAACGTTTGCACGTACTGTATAGTTAAGTTATTACTTGGTTTTCAAAGTGCAACGAAATACAATATTGTTGTTGCTGCTGTTCTGGTTGTTTTTATCCCGTAAAGCATTTTGAGAATCCACCTTTAAAGGCGATATATACTGTAAAACCGCTGATTCTTATGGAATGTGTTCCGCAGGAGATTCAAATTTTTATTTATTTATTTATTTTTTAATCGCGTATCTTAGGAAATTATTTATTGTCTTCATATTTGGCCAGGGCTTTAAAGAGAAGGCACGCCATAAAATGTCGGTGCCGTCGTCTCCGCTTTAAAGGTACCCCCGTGCTGGAAGAATTTGACCTCAGAACGTTTGCCCAGCGTAGTTATAGTGGACATAAAAACAAGAGTTCGCTGGCATTATATCCTAGAAGACACAGACCTGGGGAAAAGACCGTGAGCCTGTCTCTAAATACTAATAATACAGTATGTGATCTCCTGTCCCAGCCTCAGGAACAGACAGTGAGCCTGTCTCTCAATAATAATAATACAGTGTGTGATCTCCTGTCCCAGCATGAGGAACAGACAGTGAGCCTCTCTCTCAGTAATAATAATACAGTGTGTGATCTCCTGTCCCAGCCCAAACGACGACACAGTGTGCCTATCTGTCAATAATAATAATACAGGGTGCGATCTCCTGTCCCAGCCTGAGGAACAGTGTGCCTGTCAATCAATAATAATAATACAGTATGTGATCTCCTGCTCCAGCCTGAGGAACAGACACACAGACTGAGACTGTCTCTCAATAATAATAATACATTGTGATCTCCTGACCCAGCCTGGGGAACATACAGTGAGCCTGTCTCTCAATAATAATAATCCAGTGTGCGATCTCCTGTTCAAGCCCAACCGAAGACACAGTGAGCCTATCTGTCAATAATAGTAATACAGTGTGTGATCTCCTGTCCCAGTCTGAGGAACAGACAGTTAGCCTATCTGTCAATAATAATAATACAGTGTGCGATCTCCTGTCCCAGCCTGAGGAACAGAGAGTGAGCCTGTCTCTCAATAATAATACAGTGTGTGATCCTCTGTCCCAGCCTGATGAACAGTGAGCCTGTCTCTCAATAAAAATAATACTGTGTGTGATCCCCTGTCCCAGCCAGAGGAACAGACAGTGAGCCCGTCTCTAAATAATAATAATACAGTGTGTTATCTCCTGTCCCAGCCTGAGGAACAATAAGCCTGTCAATCAATAATAATACAGTATGTGATGTCCTGTCTCAGCCTGAGGAACAGAGAGTAAGCTTGTCTCTCAATAATAATAATTCAGTGTGTGATCTCCTGTCCCAGTCTGAGGAACAGACAGTCAGCCTATCTGTTAGTAATATAATATTATTAAGAGAGCCTGTCTCTAAATAATAATAATACAGTGTGTGATCCTCTGTCCCAGCCTGAGGAACAGACAGTGAGCCTGTCTCTCAATAATAATAATACAGTGTGTGCTCTCCTGTCCCAGCCTGAGGAACAGTGAGCAGTCCTAATAGTTACCACTTTCCTGATTTATCTCAGCAGCTTTAATTTCGCCTGAAGCGCAAGCAACTTGTGAGAACAGGTTGGGTTTGCTGAGCTCAACTGGCTCGGCGTCTTCGTGTCGTAGCGCCGCAACGGTGTGTTTTCCTTCCTTCTCTTTTCAGCCCGGAAGAAACATTTTACTTGTTCCTTTTGTAGCCGACGCATGCCGACGCCTGTGTTGTGTTGTGGATTTTCTCCTTCTTGAATTTGTACTCCTCCTCCCTCTCTCTCCCTACCTCTACCTCTCCCTCTCTCTACCTCTCTCCCTACCTCTCCCTCTCTCCTTAACCCCCTCTCTCTCCACCTCTCTCCTTATCCCTCGCCCTCCACCTCCCTCCCTCTCTCTACCTCTCTACCGCTCTACCTCTCCCTACCCCTCTCTGCTCTCTCTCTTTCACTCTGGAGTTTATTTTCCAGACAGAAATCCAGCTCCGTCCCTCCTGTGGAAGATTGGTGATGCAGGATGAGAGCCCCTAACCGAGAGCACTGCAGCGGCAGGTTCTGTGGTCTGTTTCAAATCAGCCCGCAATGAGACACCGAGGAGAAATGAAGAGCCCCAGTTGCGCTAGAAAATCACCCGGGAAAGAGACTTTCAATGTAGGAAAAAAAAGTCGTTAGTAACGGACATAATATGGTTGTTTTGTTTTTTTAATCGCTGCGATGTGTGACTAAGCTCATACTACTAAGAGTTGCCCACTTTGTCTAGATCTGGTAACCTGCTCGTCGCTGGTGGGCCAGATCGTGTCCCCCATCACTATACTGGGGCAATAGGACCCACACAGACCGCAGGGTGAGCACCCCCTGCTGGCCCCACAGAGAGGGAGAGGTAGAGGTAGGGAGGGGAAAAGGGAGAGGTAGGGAGAGAGGTAGGGAGAGGGAGAGGTAGAGGTAGGGAGAGAGAGTACAAATTCAAGCAGAGGCCTGAGTGGAGCACTGTCATATGGCCCTGACATCAGTCCCTCAACTCTCTGCATAAAGCAGTGTCTTATGGCCATGACATCCCACCTCCACCACTCTCAGTGGAAAGCACTGTCGTATAACCATGACATCCCACATCCACCGCTCTCTGCGTAAAGAAGTATCGTCAGGCCCAGACATCACACCCCCGCCACTCTCTACGTAAAGAAGTGTCGTATGGCCCTGACACCCACCCCTCCACACTCTGCATAAAGTATTGTCGTCAAGCCCTGACATCCCACCCTCGCCACTATCTGCGTAAAGCAGTACCTTCAGGCCCTGACATCCCACCCCCACCACTCGCTGTGTAAAGCAATGTCGTTTGGCCCTGACATCCCACCCCCGCCACTCTCTGCGTTAAGAAGTGTCGTATGGCCCTGACACCCACCCGTCCACTCTGTGCTTAAAGCAGTGACGTCAAGCCCTGACATTCCAGCCCCTCCACTCTCTGCGTAAAGCACTTTCATATGGCCCTGACATCCCACCCCCGCCACTATCTGCGTAAAGCAGTATCGTCAGGCCCTGACATCCTACCCCTGCCACTCCCTGCGTAAAGCACTGTCGTATAGCCCTGACACCCACTCCTCCACTCTCTGTGTAAAACAGTGTCATATGGCCCTGACATCCCAACCCCGCCACTCTCTGTGTAAAGCAGTGTCATATGGCCCTGACATCCCACTCCCGCCACTCTCTGCGTAAAGAAGTGTCGTATGTCGTATGTCGAGGTGAGGTGAGGTGCGACACACCGGAGCCCCTACGCTGCTAATGCGGAGCACTTGTTGAACTGGCATTGAAAGGACGTGTGCGCACGGAGCGAGCCTTCCCTGCGGCGGAGTGTGGAAACTTTCTCCCTGCGCTGCAGGAGTTGTGTGCGCTGCAGCGCTGCCGAGAGAACAGCACAGAAGGCAGCAGGCTCTGGAGAGCGGGAAAGAGACGGAGCCTTGTGGGCAGGCGAGCAGGCCCGTTTTTTGGAAATTGCTGAAAAGGCTCCGGTGTTTGTTCGGTTTGTGGCAGGCGCACGACGCGAGCTTGCGTAGCGAATCTGCCGGTCTGGTGTTATGCAAATGAGGCCGAATTGCATCCCGGGACATGCTGCGAATGCGCATTGGCGACTGCAGGTGTGTAGGAAACGGCGCGCTCGTTTTCTCGTTTTGCCCACCCTTTTGAGTGTTAGTGTGGCGTGTGAGTGTGTGAAAGAGTGGGCCCAGCAGGAGGCAGTGGCGTGCGGGGCGAGGAGCTGGCCTAGGCTGCGCGCTTTGTGCTGTGGGTGCTGGCCGCTTGCAGGGCCTTATACAACTTATACTTACCTGGCAGGGGTGATACCTTAATCATCCTGTAGGTGGAGTAGTTGGATTGTTTTCTTGTTTTGTGGAAGCAGTGTTTGTTTTGCAGTTTACGAAATGACAACTTTTGGATCCCGCAAGAATGTTGTGCGTTTTGAGCTTTTGGATGACCTCTTCATGGATTGCATGCAGTTCAGCAGAAAAGTGTTGCAGAAGGAACTTGGCTTTGAACCTTGGCACTTGGATTTCATCTTCGCTTTCCCAGGTCAGAAAGCATTTGAGGTTGTTTTTGTGTGACGTCACGCCACACCTATTCTCTGTTTGAACAATGTGTGGATGTGTTTGAGGCAAAAAGAGGGAAAGTGCCTGCCCTTGAGAAGATCAACTTGCAGCCTCTGACACAGAGAGAGAGGAAAATGGTGCATGTTGTTATGTTCTCGGATCTGGCAAGGACGGAGGACATTCACACCTGGCTTAACCAGTACTGCACCGTCCACCATGGAACTGAGGTTAGAGATGTTGACGGTATAAAAACAGGAGCAAGGAAATCCAAGGTTCGCTTGCTACCGGACAATGTAAATGGAGGCTTAAGGCACCTGCCCTCTACAATCCGGCTGGGCGCCTGCAATGGCTATGTTTTTTATGTGGGACAACCAAAGGTGTGTCGGTGCTGTGGGACACCTGGCATCGTCCTGCATTGATAAATGCTGCAAGACCTGTGGCAAACAGGGACATTTAGCCTCTGACTGTTCAATGCTGCCAAAGTGCAATTTATGTGGCTCGAAAGGACACGTTTTTAAGAACTGCCCTCACGCCTACGCCAATAAACTCAAAATGAGAAAGGATGAGGCAGTGCTTGTTTCAGCCAAACCGGCCCGAAAATCCAAAGCAAACAACAAGTAAAACAAAGAACCCTTGTTGGACAAAGACTCTCAGCCTCCAGCCAGGATCAGTCCTGCTGTGCTCCGGGGCCGGTGGAAGAGAAATCCACTACGCCCCCACAACCGCAGACTGCTCCAGACAAGCATGAGGGTTTGAAAACCCCAAAGAACAGCGAGGACCCCTCCCCCACTCCTGCTCCTCAGAACGAGGGCCAGTGTGGGGCCCCCCGGTGGAGCGGGTCCAGCGAGGATACCCAGGATTCAGCGGAGCTGCTTTTCTCAGACTCTGCAAGTGCTACAGATGTCCTCCTCTCCTCCATCCAGTCCATCACGGAGGATCTGCAGCGGCTGGTGGGTGAGGGGGAAGAGGAGACTGGTGCATCGGCTGCACCCCTTTCCCGTCAGTGCTCCCAGGAGCTGGACTTGAGGAAAAGGAAAAATGACTGTTTTCTCCCTGAGCGAGGAGGAAGGAGAGCATGGTGATGGGGAGAGCTGGAACCCCTCCACCCCTCCCTCTACCCCCTTCCTTGAAATGGACTCCGTGAACGCTTTTACTGCTGCCACCCTGATGAAGGCTCATTCAGAGGATGGCTGGCAGGAAATTGGTAAGAAGAAAAAGAAAAGAAGAAGGTAACAGGTGAGACAGAAGAGAAATGTGTTTTGTAAAGACTGGTTCCACTTTCTTATGTAATACGGCTCTAAACATAATTTCTCTTAACACCAGAGGTATCAATGACAGAGTTAAATGCCAGTCTGTCTTTGATTACCTCCAGCAGAGAGAAGGAGATGTGTTGATATTGCAGGAGTGTGCTTTAGCCTATCAAGAGAGGTATAAAAGCTTTGAAGATAGGTGGGATAAAGGGCCTTCTGTTTGGTCAGGGGACAATAACAACAGAGCCTCTGGCGTGGCCATTCTTTTCAAAGGACGGGCATTCAAACTGAAAAGTATTCAGAGGGTCATAGATGGCAGGTTGCTGTGTGTGGATGTGGAATGGGGGACCGTTAACCTGCGGCTAATCAATGTGTATTGTCCTAGTGACGTGGGAGGGTGGAGCTACTCAAGGCACTCTCTCCCCTATTGTTATGTAGCACAGACGTGATAGTGGGAGGGGATTTTAATTGTATCTTAGAGCACACAGACAGGCAGTCTAGCTCTCCGATAAAATTGGATTCCAGCTCACTGCCCCTGCAAAACTTAGTTCAAGACTTTAAACTCTCAGACACATATAGATGTATATATCCCACAACAGCAGGATATACATGGTCAGGGAGGAATAGCAGCTCCAGAATTGACTATTGCTTTGTCTCAGAGAGAGTGAAAGTTGTTGGGGTCACTCTTCAGCCTGTCTTCTTCTCAGATCATCAGGCTTTAGGGTGTAGAGTGGAACTCCAGGGCGGAACTGTCTTTGGCCCAGGCCTCTGGAAACTCAACACAAAGCTGCTAGAAAACGAGGGGGTAGTGGCTGTCCTTGCAGTGTCTGTACGGGTCAGTAGGAGAGTGGTGGGAGGAGGTGAAGGTGAGGACAAAGGCCTTTTTCATGGCTGAGGGAAGGAAGGCTGCTGCCAGACGGAGAGGAGTGCTAGCCAGGAAACAGAGGCAGCTGCAGCGTCTCTACACGATGCTGCACGGTGGCTTCGATGTGCTTGAGGATATCACCCTTTTAAAAAAGGACATCCGGAGCATAGCCGAAGAAAGTAGTCGGGGAGTGCTGTTAAGAAGCTGAGTGCAGTTCTTGGAAGAAAATGAGAAGTGTACTCGCTTCTTTTTCAGGAAAGTGGTAGGCTCCAAGTCTGTCATGGAAAGTGTAGTTGATGAGGAGGGAAGAGAGAGTACAGAGCTGAGTGCTATCCTCTCCTGCATTGAGGCCTTCTTGTCACGGACGTCCAAGGGGCCTAACCGTGGGGAGCAGGAGGGCGGAAAAAGACCCATATGCGTAGCGGCGAGACGGGAAAAAGGCCCAGGCTCATTAGTGAAAGAGTTCAGGAATGCCGTATAGAAACCTGTGCCCTCAGGGAGCGGACGTGGGGCGCCCTGGTGCTAGGCGGGTCTCAGGACATCCGAACGTCAGTGCTGAGCGAGGACAGAGGCCACTCCAAGCTCTTCTAGGTTTTCTTCAATGACTTACTAAGGATCTTCTTCACATTCGCCCATGCAGGCGAAGCCAGTTACACCAAAGCAAACGCAGGAAAGTGCAATTCAAGCAGAGACCAGGAGGGACTTCTTTACACCGAGAGTGGTCGGAGAATGGAACAATGCGCCCAGCCCTGTTGCTGGAGCCGATTCTTGATGAGATCTTGGGCTCACTAAGAAGCCCCCGCTGGATGCTAATCTTTCTGTTGTTCTTGCAGGTCCTGCGCTGCTTTTGAGCCGACAGAGCTCGTCCTGGTCTGTCGGCACAGCCCAATTGCAAATGATCGGCTCCGCGTACAGAAGGAACGTGCGTTTGGTACAAGAGTGCATGAAGGCACCGGAAACACATTGGGAACAAATGACCGGTCGCTCAAGACCTCTGTGAAGTACAGGAGCGTGCAAAACGAGGCTGTTTCCACCCGGTCTCAAACCGGGAACATTTCGCGGGTTAGGCGAACGTGATAGCCGCTACACTACGGAAACCTGCAGGGACCGCTGCTGGTGTCTCGCTTGCGTTTCGGGCTGAGAAAGGGAAGCGTCACTTTAGGCAGGGGGTGCTGGAGAGAGGAACAAAGGGCGCGATGAAACAAAATGCCGAAACCCAGGATCAAACCAGGGACCTTTAGATCTTCAGTCGAACGCTCTCCCAACTGAGCTATTTCGGCGGTGTGCAGAGCCCACAGCCACCTGCTCCAGCCTTCCTGTGTTGCGGCATGAGCGCACCAAGAGGAGCGGGAGAGTGTTGCAGGAACGTCACTCAGAAGGAAAGCCACCCAGCTGCGCCCTCTGAGCTCTGTCCAGCGCATCTTCCTCGCATGGACTCCTGCCTGCGACGGGCAGGAAACAATTAGCAAGAACAGAACGACACCCCATGGGTGTCTCATGACCACACCTTAGGTTGTGACACGTGCAGGTGTGAGGGGTTGCCGGGCTACTTTGGAGCAGAGCTTGGGCGGAGGGGGGGCGGGAAAGCAGACAAAGAGGTGACACCTCAAGGTCTGCATGATCACAGCTCTCCGCCGCCCCAGGCTTCCGCTCGATAAGCTACTGGACACACCCGCCCCTCCTCACACAGACCGTGGAAAAGCCCCCGAGTGGGAGGGCTCTCTCTTCCTCCCAGGAGCTCTTGGACACGACGCACAGACAGAGTGTGGGGAGCCGCCGCCTGCAAACACGGCTCCAGACAGGACTCCACTCCGCAGGAGCCGCAGAGCAGAGGAGATGGGGGCAGCTTAGCTCCTGTGCAGAGACCTGAGCTGTTGTTGCTGCGGACGCTGTCTTTTCTGCACTCGGGGTAGGAGTGAATGTTGAGTTGCCCTTAGAAATGAAGCAGAGCACTTCAACGGCACGGGTGTGTGTGTGTGTGCGTGCGCCCTGGTGATTCTGGGAGACAGATCGAACCTGGGCTAAAAGAGAAGGCTTAGCCCTCTTCCATTTGCTAGTTCAAAGTTGTACAACCCATTTGTATCTGCTAGGCGGCACAGTTGTCGTGCACAAAGAACGCTTTGAAAAGCGTCAAAAGCAAGTCATTCCGAGTTGGTCGTTTGTGTTTTCGAAATGCTGAATTGCTGCTAAATGCTGAAATGATCTCACAGCTCCTCGGTTGTTATTTCTGCTCCGTAAAGGAATCACAGCACGCGTCGCCTTCCAGCCCAGCGGCCCAGTGCTGAGCTTAGTCAATGCGATTCAGCTGCTTCCAGTGCCTTTATTGGAGTGCGCTGATTGACCGTGCTCTCTCTCCAGAGACCAGCACGCCTGTCATGGACGGAGCAGGAAAGGCGGCGCCACATTCTACATCCCTCTCCACGCAATCGACAAAATCGGGCTACTGAAGTGGAGAAAATCGCCTCTCCAGAAAGTGCAAATATCATCTTGGAGAGTATAAATCCTATTGCCGAAGGTCAGCCCTGTCTACCAGAGTAACCCTCCCTCCTCCTGCAGCGATGATCAGCTCGTCTCACATGCGAGAAGTCTTCGGTTGGAAACAAGCTCCCCCTCTTCTCGCGCGTTTTGCACATTCGAGTGGTTTTAATGCGGCTCCTTCGTATGGTGCTGATCTTTTGGAAAGCAGGAGGCAAAACTGACACATTCCCATACCGGGAGTATGGAGTTTTCAACCCGGGCCGCCTGGGTGAAAACCAGGAATCCTAACCGCTAGACCATATGGGAGCACACAACCCCGCTGTTCTGGGCATCATGCAAGCAAACTACATAAATATGAGAAAACACGCAAGAGAGTTGTCACTCAGAGTGTCGAAGGGTCGATGTATACTGGGGCTCAGTTGAAATGCAACATCAGGACTTTTCCGAATTATGTCACACGAAGAGAGCACAGCCTTTTCCGCCCTGTCACGTGTGTATCGGTAACTCGCCGTGGTCGTATAGGGGTCAGTACTTTGCGTTGTGGCCGTCCTGATGTACCCCGGTCTCCCGCGTGACAGGTGGGGATACTCGCCACTATACTAACGAGGAAGACATCGCTCTCTGCTTAGTGTGCAAAACACTTACTTGCAGCATTGTGGGTGCTGTGGTTTAAATGCAATTGGTTTGTGAACAGAATACCCTTATCCCAGTGCATTGTGCCACATTAAATAAACGCACGAGAAAAAGAGATTCAGAACGCAAAGCTGTGTCAGTGTTCTGTGTAAAAAATCGGTTTGAACATCACGGGAGCTGTTTTTAATAAGCTGCTGAGTAAAGAATATTGTAGCATTTACAGGTTCTTTTCAGAACAAAGGACGAGTGGAGACGCGATTAACAAACAAGCGCTTTGTTATTAACACTCACACTTTGTTATGAACACTACCATTAAAACTACCAGTTGTACTCTCACTAATGTTAAAATGAATACACTAGTAGTAGCATTAGTTGCTGCCCGTGACGTCACATACACTCTCTGTGACGAATGCGAGACACCTAGACACATACAGTGACGTGCCGGCTGTTGCCGTGGTTACCATACTTATGACTATAAACACTGGAAAAAATGCATTTAAACTTTTACTTACATACATTTATCAACTTGGAATATAATTTTATAGCTCTAGGATAGTGTTACCTAAATAATAATATGAATAATCATTGTTTAATTTTGGATTGAACATTGTTAACACTAAACGCACTATGGTAATTGATCGATACAGTCTTTATTGACTGTTTTCTAGATATTTAAACAGGGTCAAGAAAAGAATCAGTACTCACCAATCAGTGAAGTTAATCGATTATTCTATGGTCCTTCAGTTGAATAAATTGGTTGTCGATACATAAGTGATCAATGCTGTGTTGTGTGTGTTAAGCTGCTGTTGCACTGCAATTTCCCTCACGGGATCAATAAAGTATCTATCTATCTAATAATTCTCCTCCGTTCCCTCCGCGCGTCTCCCGCGGTCTCGCTCTTTGATCCCGGCGCTCTGGCTGCTCTCTGTGACGTCACAGCGCTCTTTCTGACAAAGCAGAGCTGGAGGAGACTCCTGTCCGGAGCCCGGGGGGCTTTTCTTACAGATATAAAATCTCCCCCCCCAAAAAAAAACACACCGGACTGTGAAGAGAAGCGAATCATCACAGTTGGAGAAGGAGAGCGACAAACCTAGGAATAAAATTCATTAAACAGAAAAAAAAAGTTTACATCGCAGATTATTGCGTTACAAAGCGTACCCGTGTGGAGCAGTAGAGGACAAGCACGAGTCCCTGAAATAAGTGCTTTTAAGAGTTTTACACGAATCTTCAGAGTAAAGAAGGCAGGAGGATCAGACTCCTGATCCTGGAGGTTAAAATGTGTATCCTGGTTTTATTTCCACCCAGCTCTCAGTTCCATTAGTGGTCTGATGATTTAAATTAACTGTAAAACTGTTACCAGACTTAATCTAAATTGTAAATTTATAAGACTGGCTACTAATAATAAATATACTGATCAAAGTGTCAATACTGGTGTTTATAAAGTAAATACTGTAGCATTTGCAGGTTCTTTTCAGAACAAAGGACGAGTGAAGACGCGATTAACAAACAAGCATTAACACAAAACCAAACACAGGATCTACACACACATGAGGAGACTGACGGAACACGTACACATATGTAGGGTGGTAATTACCTAACAACACACTATACTTTTACAGGACTACACAGGGCACTAGAATTACTAGGACATTATTTACACAGGTAGGGTCAGCCGCTGGTCATCGTGCTGACCCTCAGACTCTCCCCGGCTACCACTCCCAGCATGCCCAGCGGTACTACGAGCGCCTAGGGGCGCTTCCTCCTCACCACCAGGCGAGGGCGTTACAATATGGACTCCCGGGAGGCTCCCATACTTCGGATTCTTGCGTTCTTATCAGAACATACTGATGCGCAAACATATTCATTACCATATTTCAAAGCATTGGAAAAATATATGTCGTACAGCAACACAAAAACAGGAAGACAAGTATCACAGCTACTATAATCGGTGTTAGTAACTTAAAGAAAAACATTCCCCCTGGCCCAAACAGTGATTCTAACCAGGAGAGAAAGGGGTGAGGCTGTAGAATGAGGCATTAAAGCACATACATAACAAGATGCATTAAATTTCTTTAACTTTACAGTATGATTTATAAGTTTATACCACAAATTACTCATATCCCCCTCATTATCAGTTTCATTCAGCCAGTTTGTATACAAAGAGGCTTCGCATTTAGATTCTTCCTCTTTCTGGGTGGTGACAGGCTTCCACATAAAAAGGAAAAAGGCTGGGCACATCAGTCCCAAGCATGTGATCCCCATCTATCCCTGTGGAGACATCACTCCTGCGCTTTGCTCAGTTCGTTTGTGACCTTTTTACAGTGGGAAGCATGAATTCAGGGCACCCTTTCCGTGACTTTCACAGCAGTCGCAGTGGTCAGCAGCCGTGGTACGGCCCCCTCCACCTGAGTGAACACCACTTCTTTTTCCTGAAGTCTTTCACCAGAAGAGTAATAACTCTTAGAAAAATCTACACATTGTTCCACTGCCTCAGCTGTGCCATTTTGCAGAACAATTCTAGCTGAAGTTGTAAAATTTCTCATTGGCCCGTTCCTGCAAAACATCTTATTATGAACAAACAAATCATAATAATAATGTGCATCTAGGGGAATCACTCCCAAGGGTAACCCCCCCTTAAAACTATATTGTTCTACCCATCAGGTTCTGCCTCTAGATAAGAGAACCTTTCCCATGAAATCATTTTTTGACCTTCATGATCCCTTCAGGGCGTACAATTAGCACAGAAGCAGCAGCTTTAGTCCACATGTTTTTCAAGCAGGATATTAACAGTATGATTATAACGAATAATACCAGACACACAAATATGTATTGAACCAGAGACCCTCTCCAGGTTCCTAGCACAGACTGTAGCCATGCACCAATGCCCCAATCATCTGGATTATAATTATGATATATATTTTTCTTCATCATAGATGTGCTTTGCTAAGTCATTAATTTGCTAATAATTGTCTAGAATACAAGTACTGTTTAGTCTTTGCTCACCTAAACAGCTGTCTATCACCCTAATAGAGAATGGCCTAAAACTGTGATTATAGCGAGGAGCATACAGTTATTTCCATTCTAATACATCTGAGTTACACTCAGACTAAAAGCAGGGCTATTTACCCATGCCAATAAACCTAAATAATCACCTCTATCAAAGGGGATTACTCCCATGAGCATCTTTTATAGCAATACAATCCCAACAGGAGCTCTGATTATTATTTGTGGCTGACTGATAAAGTATTGATTCCATATCCCCATTTATCAAAGTAAAGCTCCTTACACTTAACAGGTACAGTGTCACCCCCCCTCAGGAAGCTCAACAAACACAGAAACAGTGACAATATAATAATGTTCACTCAGTCTCTGGTGCAGTGGTTCGGTGTCAGCACAATGCGTAGATCCAGTGATCTCATCCTGTCACTCAGATGGCAGAGTCGGTAGTCAGTTGCACTTGATATGGTCCTTCCCAGCAGGGTTGCAACATCTGGCAGGGTATATCTTCCTCACCCACACCCACTCGCCAGGTATCAGATCGTGTCTTCCCTCTACTGGAGGTCTCCAAGCGTCCAGCACCTGTTCACCAGCCCCGTGCACCACTTCAATTAACAACCTACAATACTACAATAGAGAATTAGCAAATTCAACAATCCATTAGCCAAATTCATCCCTCCAGGAAGTTTCGTTGATTGGCCTGTGATGATATCAAACAGGCTCTATGACACAGTTCTGTTTGATCCAGCCCGCATCCCATGGCGTTCCATCAGTCTGATGTCTAGTCAATCTTTTCTGTTCCTTCATTCCACTGTTCCAGCAGACTGAGGGTGATCTCAGTCCATCTCACCCCGAATAATCCAGCCACAGCCTGTCTCTTGATCATAATACATGCGGTAGGGCAGTGCCCACCAAGGGCTTATCTCCATCATCAAGTGTTTGGTAGACACAGAGGCAGTGACAGCAACCCACTGGGAAAACAGATTATAAGAGCCAAGGTTGTAAACATTTGCTACTGCATGAAAGGTTTCTCAGGAGCAGGCCTTTTGAGCTGTAGCACCTGCACCTGAACTGTAGTTGAGTTCCTTTGATAAGCATCACATTGAGATACCACATAAGTGGCTACTGCTTCGAACACGGTCCCCACCCAGGTTTGGGTAACCGGCACACCATTTGACTCACACCCAGGTGTCCGACAGAGTGCATTAGTCGAGCTACAAAGGGCATTAGGATGTGAGGGCATGCAGAGCATCCAGTGTGCTGGCAGCACCACACTCTTTTCTAACCATGTCCTTTTCTCTGCTTTAAAGGCCTCAGCCTGAATATCCTGTAGCTGTCCCCTTTTCACCAACAGAGGTCTCACAGGGGTCTCAGACTCCTGTTGTACCAGGACTGTGCACCTGACAGCTACATCTGCAAAGTTGTTCCCTCGAGTTACTGGAAACATTTCTTTATTATGTGATTTAAACTTTACCAGAGCTACTTCAGTCAGTAGCTGCAAAGCTTCTAACAGTTCAGAGACAAACCCAGCATTCTTGACTGGAGTCCCTGCCATGTTGGGGAAATCCCTATTCCTTCACTGCCATCCAAAATTGTGGCATACACCAAATGTATATATACAGTCTATATAAATTGCTACAATTTTCCATTTAGCATATTTACAAGTTTCAATTAAATAGTTTCATTCGGTCTGCTAGTTCTACACCAGATTATTCACAGTTTATACAGCCAGGCAGGTAGCCTGCACAACACATAAACACGGCCCCTTGGCCACCGCATCAAGGGGTCCTGAATAATAATAACCTACCAGACGATGCCTATCTCCATGCTCCTGCACCAGCACAACGGCTCACAACCCATTTCTTTCACTTACAGACAGATTACATACAGATGATCCGTCTGAGGGAATACAGTCCAGGGCCAGTGTCTGCAAGAAAGCTTGTTTCAAAACATCAAAAACGGTTTCTGCTGCAGGGGTCAAGGCAATTTTGTCTTTAGACTGCACTACCCCCCTTAAACCAATACGTCACTGGATAAGCTCGTTCTGAGAAGGCATTCACCCTGGCTTTATCATGTAGTTGGTTTTATACTCCTTTTTTTCCTCTTTAGATCCAATACTTGGAGAAGCCCGGCCTTATGGATTCCCTAATTAGGTAAAACAATCACAATATCACATAACTATTGAGTTAGTTTACATAAATGCTATTTCATGCAGTAATTCCTTATAAAATGCTGCAGTTTGGGCCTAAAATAGGTCTGGGGTGTCCCCCACCCACATCAGTAGTTGAAACTGTACATCTTTTCCCAAGCAGACTGTGACAGCTTATATTTGCTTTAAACACAACCCTTGCACCCCTTCTCCTGTAGCCTCCTGTTACCCGTTAGAAAACTTTATATCACATCTTTATGCTGTTTTAGTTTAAAAACAGGACAGCTGTGCTCCTGTGTCCCCCAGTTTCTGGTTACAGTTAAGATTATTTCACTTTTATTTAAATCCTGAGATAAATTTAGGAAGGCTACAGAGGGGTTTACTAGATTAAAACTGTTAGTTCAAGCACGGCTCTCGTTTCAGCTTCTGACATGTTCTTTAATTGTGAAATCAAGCCTCTTTCTTACAATTTCTCCAAAAAACACCTTTTTTTTAGTAACTGCACACCAGCTTATTAGTAGTTTTGTCTTTGGGGTTTTATATCTCGGTATAACATTAAAGTCGCACAATAATTTCGACAAACTGGCGGCTCCCTTTTCTCCTCCTTGGGAGTCTTTTTACCTCCCGTTTGCAGCGCTCGCACTTCTGCATGCATGCTTCGCGAGTTATTAAATCAAATCTGTCTCCGCTGTCCGTAATATCAGGAAAGCATAGTTGTACATTCTTGGCAACATCAGGTTTTAACCCACTCAAGTAAATTTGTTTTATTACTGTGGAAGTATCTTCATTCACTTCCTTCTCATCGGCTAACCCCGAGTATACTATCCATAAAGCTATAAACCTTTCTGTAAAATCTGAAACATCCTCACTTCCTTCTGCTGACATGCTGTTACTTTTCTCTAATCAGTTTTCGGTGGGTAATGCTCTTTCAAAAATCTCCACACTAATTCCCACCCTTCTCCCAGATTCTCTCTTAAGGCATTCTATTTCTTCTTTTGCTGTTTCTTTTTCTGCATATATAACTTCGTTTCGTTCAGCCATTGCTTTTAGCTTTTCCATCAGAGATTTTTGCGTCTCATCTATAACATTCTGTTGAATTCTCAAATATTCCTCTAAATATTGTTTATTTTTATCCAAATGTTCATACACTTTTCTACATTCCTGTTCAGCCTAAATTCCGTCTGACATATTTCTTTTAAGTTTCACTTTGGATTAATCAAACTTTTTTTTTTCTTCACACCAAACCATTTTCACGTCTCCCACGCGCCCCGCGGAACCCCCCCAGTCGAGACAAACTGACGAACTATCACAATTCGGGAACACGGACCAGGTTCCAAATCCTGGCTTTAAACACACAGTTGAATCGAGTTACCATTTTCGGCTCTTCTGCGAGTACAGTTCTAGTTACTACCTTCAGCCGTATTGCAGTCGTGTACCAGGATGCAACACCTGGATTGTTTCGCACGGGCAGGGCGAGACGCTATTCCTTCAGCAATCCCTCCTTTTCTACCCCACCTTCACAAAACAGGCATCTAAAAACACATACACCATTAACTCATTTTTCTGTTGTACTTGCTTCAGCACCACAGCAACATGGAGAGGACAAGGGACTTTTTAGAAAAGAGGAGTCCTTACCTCTTTTTAGAAGCGGACGCCTAACTTTTCCTCTCCATGTCCGTGTGGATTAATTTAGATGGATACTTCTTCATCATTTGGGTCACGTATCCGCCAATCTGCCTCCTCCTTTTTAGAGGACGTTGTAAACCTTTAGGAACAATATGATCTAGCAACAAGGTTATGTCACTGTAATTAGGCTTAAGACAATCAAGAACAAGGCTTGGCTTTCTTCGAAATTCTTTACGGTCATCAGGCAATTTAGGAAAAGACTTAACTAATACAAATAATTCACTAGGAGACCAACGTCAATGTACATATGCTGGAGTTCCTTCTGGACCTGTAAAAGTGCACATTGGCATTTCACGAACAAGTGAAAAGGCTTTGGCTCCGGACCGCTTTCTAGTTTCGGTGGAGACTTTTTCTTTTTAGAAGGCATGGCCATGACTTTAGCTGCAGCTTGCTGTTCTTTAGTTTCAAGACTAGTCTTTTTTGAAGCTTCCCATTATTTCTGTGATTCCTCTTTCCATTACGTAAGTATTCCAATTCACTTTCTTTCCTTTCTTCTCCTTCTCTTCTAAGTTTCCCCTTCTTCAGGAAACTTCTTTTTCCTAATTCAACTTTCCTCTGTCCATTCTGATTCACTTACAAAGATCCTATATAGTTATGGGCCCCTAATTATCATATATAAATTATGTGCAAGTTCCCGTACACCTATTACCCTAGCTTTATAGTTCATGAACATAAAACATTTTTTTTACTCTAACCCAGGCTATAATTGTTTCTCTGAATTTGTCGTACATATACTTTTGCTGGACTGCTCGGTCCCATTTTCATCTTTGAATTTTAATTTCCCATTTTTACCGATCGGTGCCTTACTTAGAACCTTATCACATCAACTACTCCGCAGAGCAAAAACCACACGTCTGTGTTAAGATAAGTTCTTTATATGAGTCCCAGACTCATCAAACCCGCGTGAGAACACCCCTGTGGCTCGCTTCTCAAACTATTAATTTTTAAGGATCACTTACTGGCGTCAGACAGCTGCCAATTCTCCAGACGCGTCTCTGGAAGGATAAACAATTTATCCTCCGAGGTTCGTCCAATTTTGCTAAAATTGTCAGGGACGGATGGAGTTTCAGCAGCCGTTCGCGTTTAGGTTTCTGATCCCGGACGAGCCCTCAAATTGTCATGGAACTATCAAGGAAGCCACAAGAGAAAGTTCTCACCTGAGTAAGGTCTTTATTTCAATATTGCAAGCCCTGCTGCCACTTCACAAAGTGCAACCAGAGACTCAATTTGTTACAAGCAGTACAGGGTTTTTATAAGACGTTGCGCTGTAAAAAAGTTCAGCACTTTGTCCCTTCTAAAAGTTCCCCTTTCCCTAAGAGAAAACAGATTACATCAAAAAGCGAAAGAAGAAGCAATAAGATTTGTTATTCAAAGCTAATCAGTTACTTTCAGCTAATTCTAATGACCCAGACAGCATATATTGTTTTGGTACATTGTCTTCTAAAGTAACCTAAACAGTGTACTTTGTTGATGCACTGTTTTCTAAAATTCTGCACGTACTGTAGCACAGCATTTACATCCTTGAAATATATTAACTTAAAGCACCAATATACTTTTTGCAAAGCTCTCTACATTTTAAGAATCAATTTACTTATTAGATTTCCACTTCAAGACTTGTTCAGCTGGCGTTCTGGGAGTCGCGTTTTTCAGAATTGTATTGAGATCGTTTTCCACAGAGCTCAGGTGTCAAAGCACAGCAGCAGCTCTCCACAGCGATCCTCTATAGCGCCCTTTCTCCCGCAGCTCCGTCCTCATTGGAAGGAAGCAAGAGTGAAAGGCTGAAGTGAAATAGAGCGGGGACGAAGGCAGTGAAGAGAGAGAACGTGGGAAGAAGAGAAAAACGCAAGGGAAAAAAAGCAGCGTCGTAAAAGAGGTGACGGAGCTGTCCTCTCAATAAGAAGGGTGCCAGCGAGCCTTGCTCTCGCTTACGGCCACACCCCCTTGAGCACGCCTGATCTCGTCTGATCTCGGAAGCTAAACAGGGATGGGCCTGGTTAGTACTTGGATGGGAGACCGCCTGGGAATACCAGGTGCTGTAAGCTTTTAAGCGCAGGAGGCGCCCTATCCCCGCTCGCTCGCTCATTCCCCTGTTCACACGTGCAGTGCGGCTTGTCCGTCTGTTTATTTGTCAGCTTTGGCGAGACACGGGTGCTTGTGTATTAGCGTGAGCGTTTTTTATTCTGATCATGAACAGTTTAACAAGTCCGCAAAGGATCGAGGAAAGGTTTATCGCCAGCTGAAAAGAGACACAGCGCTTCGGCTGTGGAGACTTGATCGGCTGGCGTTCGGAGAGTCGCGTTTTTCAGAATTGTATTGAGATCGTTTTCCACAGAGCTCAGATGTCAAAGCACAGCAGCAGCTCTCCACAGCGATCCTCTATAGCGCCCTTTCTCCCGCAGCTCCGTCCTCATTGGAAGGAAGCAAGAGTGAAAGGCTGAAGTGAAATAGAGCGGGGACGAAGGCAGTGAAGAGAGAGAACGTGGGAAGAAGAGAAAAACGCAAGGGAAAAAAAGCAGCGTCGTAAAAGAGGTGACGGAGCTGTCCTCTCAATAAGAAGGGTGCCAGCGAGCCTTGCTCTCGCTTACGGCCACACCCCCTTGGGCACGCCTGATCTCGTCTGATCTCGGAAGCTAAACAGGGATGGGCCTGGTTAGTACTTGGATGGGAGACCGCCTGGGAATACCAGGTGCTGTAAGCCTTTAAGCGCAGGAGGCGCCCTATCCCCGCTCGCTCGCTCATTCCCCTGTTCACACGTGCAGTGCGGCTTGTCCGTCTGTTTATTTGTCAGCTTTGGCGAGACACGGGTGCTTGTGTATTAGCGTGAGCGTTTTTTATTCTGATCAGGAACAGTTTTACAAGTCCGCAAAGGATCGAGGAAAGGTTTATCGCCAGCTGAAAAGAGACACAGCTCTTCCGCTGTGGAGACTTGTTCAGCTGGCGTTCGGAGAGTCGCGTTTTTCAGAATTGTATTGAGATCGTTTTCCACAGAGCTCAGATGTCAAAGCACAGCAGCAGCTCTCCACAGCGATCCTCTATAGCGCCCTTTCTCCCGCAGCTCCGTCCTCATTGGAAGGAAGCAAGAGTGAAAGGCTGAAGTGAAATAGAGCGGGGACGAAGGCAGTGAAGAGAGAGAACGTGGGAAGAAGAGAAAAACGCAAGGGAAAAAAAGCAGCGTCGTAAAAGAGGTGACGGAGCTGTCCTCTCAATAAGAAGGGTGCCAGCGAGCCTTGCTCTCGCTTACGGCCACACCCCCTTGAGCACGCCTGATCTCATCTGATCTCGGAAGCTAAACAGGGATGGGCCTGGTTAGTACTTGGATGGGAGACCGCCTGGGAATACCAGGTGCTGTAAGCTTTTAAGCGCAGGAGGCGCCCTATCCCCGCTCGCTCGCTCATTCCCCTGTTCACACGTGCAGTGCGGCTTGTCCGTCTGTTTATTTGTCAGCTTTGGCGAGACACGGGTGCTTGTGTATTAGCGTGAGCGTTTTTTATTCTGATCATGAACAGTTTAACAAGTCTGCAAAGGATCGAGGAAAGGTTTATCGCCAGCTGAAAAGAGACACAGCGCTTCGGCTGTGGAGACTTGTTCGGCTGGCGTTCGGAGAGTCGCGTTTTTCAGAATTGTATTGAGATCGTTTTCCACAGAGCTCAGATGTCAAGGCACAGCAGCAGCTCTCCACAGCGATCCTCTATAGCGCCCTTTCTCCCGCAGCTCCGCCCTCATTGGAAGGAAGCAAGAGTGAAAGGCTGAAGTGAAATAGAGCGGGGACGAAGGCAGTGAAGAGAGAGAACGTGGGAAGAGAAAAACGCAAGGCAAAAAAAGCAGCGTTGTAAAAGAGGTGACGGAGTTGTCCTCTCAATAAGAAGGGTGCCAGCGAGCCTTGCTCTCGCTTACGGCCACACCCCCTTGAGCACACCTGATCTCGTCTGATCTCGGAAGCTAAACAGGGATGGGCCTGGTTAGTACTTGGATGGGAGACCGCCTGGGAATACCAGGTGCTGTAAGCTTTTAAGCGCAGGAGACGCCCTATCCCCGCTCGCTCGCTCATTCCCCTGTTCACACGTGCAGTGCGGCTTGTCCGTCTGTTTATTTGTCAGCTTTGGCGAGACACGGGTGCTTGTGTATTAGCGTGAGCGTTTTTTATTCTGATCAGCAACAGTTTTACAAGTCCGCACAGGATCGAGGAAAGGTTTATCGCCAGCTGAAAAGAGACACAGCGCTTCGGCTGTGGAGACTTTATTAATAAGGCCCCTCAGTAGTTGAGATCTCTGTTATACCCATCTAGAAACATGCAATCAGCATGTTTTTGCTGAAGCAATAGTCACAACATTATTCCACACCTGGGTTATGATGACAGTCATGCTTTCTACACCTTATACTGAGCTCAGAAATGGACCAAGCGGACATCTCACGAGCAGATCCCTCCGCGTATAAGAAAGGCAACTTGTCTCAGCAAAAATACCACGGATTCACATCCAAAATATGATAAAAAGGCAAAAACCCCACACTTGGAATGCAAACGTACCCTAAAAAGGAAACACGGTTTTAAAACCAACTTGATTTTCCCCTGGAGAAACCTTTTTATGGACACACATCGCATCTATTACACATGTAGAACTAAATATAAAGATAAAACTTAATATAAGAAGTCATGACATATCACACATGATGAAGTCTGGTCCAGAATAAACAGTTTACACTGACCCACCTTTATTTACCCTGGTCACTCACTTCTATTAACTGTTTAACTGGGTAACAAATTAATATTTCAATTTGGGATCTACACCTGGGAGCCCTGAAATGTTGGCCAGAGGGGAGAAGCTGATATTCAGACGTGTGAATATATAAAAAAAAAGGATCTGATGTTGTTTTTCACCTGTCGAATCAAAGCTTGTTCAAAAATTATCTGATTATAGGACACACGAGTTTATAATCATACTCATTCCACTTTTTAACCCCGTATATATGCACAATATGAAACGTATATACACTAAATCTCACGTGTGTCTCCCATAATATACATTTCTTTACGAAAATTAGGAACACTTACTACAATTATCAACCCCCCATGACGAGGCAATATTTCATACCTTTGTTTCTTTGTGGGTTCAAAGTTCTGTCCTGTCGTTTCACACGTAAAGTTTTGGTAGTTATCTCAATTTTCCTTTGCAATTATCTCCAAGACCATCATCAACTTTTTGTAAAACGCTATGCACAACTGATATTTAAAGAAAGTCCTGTACCAAAACGTCTTCGTAGGGAAAGACAACTTTTTTTCCTTACGTTAGTCGCTACACGGTTACTCAGAAAATCCATTAACCGCCTTTAAAAAAAAGTTTCGTTTTTTATTGTGGTTCACTGACATTTCTGTCACAATTCTGAGGGACCTCAAATAAAATTCACTTGCGGACGTTTAAAATAAAAAAATGGCGTGTAATGTTGCGAAGGGCTACTGTTTTATTTATAGTTTGTCGATTGTAAGGGACGTGGGCCGCGATAGAAATACTGGACGGGGTGGGAAAAGGTTTATTGATGGTTTATTGTACCGCAACGGTCACAATTGACTCACCAGCAAAGATGGCGCCGAGGCCACATCGACTCCCTCCCGCCCTGCCTCGCACCGAAGCTCGAGCTGCGGAGCGCGACGCCAAACCGCCGGTCCACGGGCGCGGGCGCCGGACATAGACGTCATAAACCCTTCCGAGGCGCAGGAATTATAGATCGCTGTAGTTTCTTCTGGACCCGGGTTAGGGACAGTGTGCCCTCCGTGAGAGTCTTCTGAGGAAGCCAGTGTCTCATGGGTGTCCAGGCTTGGTACCATCTGTCCATCACAGGACACACAGACACACACACTCACACACCCTGGACAGGACACCAGTCCATCACAGGACACACACACACTCACTCACACACCCTGGACAGGACACCAGTCCATCACAGGACATACACACACCCTAGATAGGACACCAGTCCATCACAGGACACACACACACTCACACACCCTGGACAGGACACCAGTCACTCACAGGACACACACACACACACTCACACACCCTGAACAGGACACCAGTCCTTCACAGGACACACACACACAACCTGGATAGTACACCAGTCCCTCACAGGACACTCAGACACACACACTCACTCACACCCAGGACAGGAACCAGTCCATCACATGACAAACACACACTCACTCACACACCCTGGACAGGACAGCACTCCATCACAGGACACACACACACCAGGGCCAGTTTTCCCAGAAGCCACACCCTGGACAGGAACCAGTCCATCACATGACAAACAAACACACACTCACTCACACACCCTGGACAGGACAGCACTCCATCACAGGACACACACACACCAGGGCCAGTTTTCCCAGAAGCCAATTAGCCCAAAAGCCTGTCTTTGGACCCGGAGAACACAGGGAGAACATGCAGACTCCACACAGACAGTCCCCCCGGGTCCAGACCCGAGCCCGGAGCCCCCCCGCGCTGAACTCCTCCGTACAGACGGCCGCACACAGCTCCGTTGTTCCCGATTCCCGAGGTGATCTGTTAAAAGAAGCCGGTGTGTTGCCTCCAGGTGACATTTCCTACTGGAGTCAGGACAGGAGGCTCTTCTGTACACAGAAGGGGGTGGGGGTGAGGAACAAGCCGCCCAGCCCTGTGGTTGAAGCCGATACCCCGGCTTCTCTCCAGACACAGCTGGGTGAGCTCCTCCAGTCAGTACAGGGGGCTCTACTGTACACAGAGGGTGGCGGGGGTGTGGAACAACTCCTTTGTTCGGGGCCTTGGGGCATTCTTGTTGTGAAAGGCGCTATATAAAAAAACTGAATTGAAATTGAATCTTACAGGTTTGGGTTTTTCGGAGATCTTGTCAGAGATCTTGTCTGACGTGCCATTTCAAAAACGTAACAACACTCCTCATGTCCGAGCGCCTCCTGTCTGTGACGTAACGTATGCTTACACAACCATGACGGTTTCATCATGGACAGTACGAAAGCCCGAAAAGTGGTTGACGTTTTAATTTGGCAACGCCACGATGGATCCCAGTTTTTTTTTATTTTGGGGGCCAAAGAGGACAAAAAAGGAAACGTCCAGAGGTGGATCGATGGTCATCTCTGCGGTTGTTCTGATGTTCTGGAAAAAACAAAACAAAAAAAAAAAACGGCTCGCTTGCCCGGTCGTGTAGTGTTTCCACACCCCACGCAAATCAACTTCTCTTCGCCCCCGAGGGCTCGTCGCCCGCCGCACCCCTCTCACGTGATAGGGGCTTCCCCCGGCTGTGACGTACTTACCCCACCCCCTTCGGCCAACATCATACCGAAGGTCGCGCTTCGGGCCGCGGCGATGTTGACGGACTGTCTTGTAGCGTGAGAAGGGTTTAAATTTCGACTTAAGGAGTTGGCCATCGTTATATTTCGCGAGGTATCATACGGGGGGAAAAAGAACATTTATATTTATCAACCTACTAGTAATACTGGGTGGATGTCACGTTCCCCAAAGTTCAGTGCCTCTCTCTAATAAAGTAGAAACGCGACATTAAACTCCGTTCGAAACGGGAGAAATCACCAGGACACGATACAACGTCCGGAAAAGAAAAAAAGAACTCCTATTCCCATTTGTAATGACCCCGTCGTGTTTTTCCCGGTGTGCGCTTATCTTTCGGAGACCGTTTCTCTCTGGTGTTGTTTTGCTGTTGGAATAAATGCCGAGGTGACCCTTCTGTGTGGAGTCTGCGTGTTCTCTCCAGCGGGTCGTTTCCTCCACCGCAGGGGCTGGTCGAACCTGGGTCTCCCAATCGTCACAGAAGTGTGTGTCGTTTTGGGTGGTGGTGGGGGGGTGCATCGGGGATACTGCGCCCCAAGGGGGTGACCTCTCACCTTACTCCGGACGAAGGGAGAAGACCTGTACCTTCACGAGTCCGGGTTGTGAAAACTTCTTCAGGCAGTTCAAAACGTTTCGAAGGGACTACAGCGCTACCCTGTTTTCCCATGTATCGTGTATTATTAGACAGTCATAAGTATCTGTACTGATCACAGAGTCCCCCTCTCACTGCCAGGACTGAAGCCCAGTGCAGCACGAATAATAATAATAATTAATAAGTCTGGACTCTCCACTCAGAGCTCATCCCAGGTCAGGGGGATCCCCTCCAGCCCCCCCAGTGTGCAGCCCCTACCTGGATGATGCTCCAGTCCGCTCAGCACACAGCAGCTCTCAGTGGGGAGGAGAGCAGAGGGATGGAGCCAGTTCAGAGAGGGGGGTGATACGGAGGCCATGATGGGTCAAGACCAGGGGGGGAATCAGGCCAGGACACTGGGATAACACCCCTACTCTTCTCCAGAAACACCCCGGGATTGTTAACGAGCACAGAGAGTCAGGACCTCGGTTTTACGTCTCATCCTAAGGACGGCGCCTGTTTACAGTCCAGTGTCCCCCGTCACTATACTGGGGCATCAGGACCCACACATACTGCAGGGTGAGAGCGCCCCCTGCTGGCCCCACTCACACCTCTCCCAGCAGCAACCTTAGGGGGGGGGGATTTTTTAAAAAAATGTTTATTGATGCTTAACAAAAGGTCATCAGTCCAGTCTGGGGTCCCTCAGCTTCAGTCCAGACCAGTCTGGGGCCCCTCAGCTTCAGTCCAGTCTGGGGCCCCTCAGCTTCAGTCCAGTGCAGTCTGGGGTCCCTCAGCATCGGTCCAGCACAGTCTGGGGTCCCTCAGCTTCAGTCCAGCACAGACTGGGGTCCCTCAGCTTCGGTCCAGTCTGGGGTCCCTCAGCTTCGGTCCAGCACAGTCTGGGGTCCCTCAGCTTCGGTCCAGCATAGACTGGGGTCCCTCAGCTTCGGTCCAGCACAGTCTGGGGTCCCTCAGCTTCAGTCCAGACTGGGGTCCCTCAGCTTCGGTCCAGCACAGTCTGGTGTCCCTCAGCTCCTGTCCAGTCGTCTGGGTCCCTCAGCTCCGGTCCAGTCCAATTCAGTCCAGTCCAGTCCAGATCTTAGCAGGCACAGAACCAGGAAAGGAACCTGGAAAGAATATTGTTATTGCAGGTGTGAGGGACACAGACACAGACGTCACCATGACATCAACAGCAAGAGGAGACTCCTCCTTGAATCACAGACACGACCGGGCGGCGCCCCCCTGTCTGCTCTCCTGCACCTCCTCTTCCTCTTCTTGTCCTTCCCGGCAGCCTGCTCCTCCTCTCCCTCGCTCTTCCTCTCCTGACCCACGGTCTCCGCCGCCTCCATCGGCTCGTCCTGATCATCTGTCTCCACCGACACGCAGCTCAGAGAGTTTAAAAAGACGCACCAGCGCTTCTGAAGCAGAGACAGGAGAGTCACATTAAGAGTCGGACTGGACACTCCAGTACATGAACACTGCACTGGGAGAAAAGGGTTGATACAGACACACTGACTGGACACTCCAGGACATGAACACTGCACTGAGAGAGAGAGGGGTTCATACACACACACTGACTGGACACTCCAGTACATGAACACTGCACTGAGAGAGAGAGAGGTTCATACAGACACACTGACTGGACACTCCAGTACATGAACACTACACTGAGAGAGAGAGGGGTTCATACAGACACACTGACTGGACACTGGACAGGAGTAAAGAGAGGATCAGAGCATTACCCACCTTCTTTTTCTTCTGTCTCACAGGAGGTGGTGATTGGACCTCCTCCAGCTGGAGTCCGAGGAGGGAGAGAGGGGGCAGGAGAGGGACAGCACAGGGAGAGAAAGAGAGAGACAGGTGAGTCAAGTGTCCCAAGAGTACAGAGACTCTGCTGAGATCACACTCGCAGTGAGTGACACCGACACTAACCAGCCTCAGGACAGCACTGACTACCCAGACTCAACCACATCACAGCACAGATCAAACAGCAATATCTCACACATTGGGACACACACACACAAATACAACATAAACTGGAATGCTACAGAACCTTAAACAGACAATACACACTAGCTGAATATTTGACCAAAATAAAAAATAACAAACAGAAACAGACCCTGACGAAGTACAGGCTCAGTGACCACAACTTGGCCATAGAAACTGGGCGACACAGGCAGACCTGGCTGCCCAGAGAGGACAGGCTGTGCTCCCACTGCCAGCGGGGAGAAATAGAGACAGAGGTGCACTTCCTACTGCACTGTGACAGATACTCTGGGATTAGAGAAACATTCTTCCCGAAATTCAGAAATCTAATCCCAGAGTTCCCACACCTGCCAGAATCACAACGGCTCCCAATCCTACTGGGAGAGGGAGGAGGGAACTAGAGTTGATCTGGCAGCCCAGTATGTGATCTCCTGTCACAGCCTGAGGAACAGTGAGTCTGTCTCCCAATAATGCTCCAGCCGCCTACAGTATATGTCAATATTTTATAATATGTCTTTGTTGTAAATGTCTGTAACATGTCTGCTTTACGCAGAGAGTGGCGGGGGTTGGATATCAAGGCCTGACGATACCGCATTACGCAGAGAGTGGAGGGGTGGGATGTCAGGGCCTGACGACACTGCTTTATGCAGAGAATGGAGGGGTGGGTGTCAGGGCCATACGACACTTCTTTATTCATAGAGTGGAGGGGGTGGGATGTCAGGGCTAGATGACACTGCTTTACACAGAGAGTGGAGAGGTGGGTGTCAAGGCTATACGACAGTGCTTTCCGCAGAGAGTGGTGGGGGTGTGATGTCAGGGCCATAGGACAGTGCTTTACACAGAGAGTGGTGGGGGTGGGATGTCAGGGCCATATGACACTGCTTTACACAGAGAGTGGCGGGGCTAGGATGTCAGGGCCATATGACACTGCTTTACACAGAGAGTGGTGGGGGTGGGATGTCAGGGCTTGACGACACTGCTTTATGCAGAGAGTGGAGGGGTGGGATGTCAGGGCTATACGACATTTCTTTAAGCAGGGAGTGGCAGGGGTGGGATGTCAGGGCCTGACGATACTACTTTACACAGTTAGTGGTGGGGATGGGATGTCAGGGCCATACGACACTTCTTTACGCAGAGAGTGGCAGGGCTTGACGACACTGCTTTATGCAAAAAATGGAGGGGTGGGTGTCAGGGCTATATGACAGTGCTTTCCGCAGAGAGTGGTGGGGGTGTGATGTCAGGGCCATACAGCAGTGCTTTACACAGAGAGTGGTGGGGGTGTGATGTCAGGGCTTGACAACACTGCTTCATGTAGAGAGTGGAGGGGAGGGTTTCAGGGCCATAAAACACTGCTTTATGCAGAGAGTGGAGGGATTGGTGTCAGGGCCATATGACACTACTTTACACAGAGAGTGGTGGGAGTGGGATGTCAGGCCCTGACGACACTGCTTTATTCAAAGAGTGGAGGGGTGGGTGTCAGGGCTATACGACAGTGCTTAATGCAGAGAGTGGAGGGTTGGGTGTCAGGGCTATACGACAGTGCTTTCCGCAGAGAGTGGTGGGGGTGTGATGTCAGAGCCATACGACACTTCTTTACGCAGGGAGTGGCAGGGGTGGGATGTCAGGGCCTGACAATACTTATTTACGCAGAGAGTGGCAGGGGTGGGATGTCAGGGCCTGAAGATACTGCTTTTCTCAGAGAGCGGAGGAGGTGGGATACGACCTCTCAGTGGGGCCAGCAGGGGGCACTCACCCTGCGGTCTGTGTGGGTCTTAATGCCCCAGTGTAGAGACGGGGGACACGATCTGGCCCACCAGCGACGAGCAGGTTACCAGATCTAGACAAAGAGAGCAACTCTTAGTCGTATGAGCTTAGTCACACATCGCAGCGATTAAAAAAACAAAACAAACATATTATGTCTGTTACTAACGACTTTTTTTTCCTACATTGAAAGTCACTTTCCCGGGTGATTTTCTAGCACGACTGGGGCTCTTCATTTCTCCTCGGTGTCTCATCGCGGGCGGATTTGAAACAGACCACAGAAGGTGGTCACACACTATATTATTATTTAGAGACAGGCTCACTGTCTGTATCTCAGGCTGGGACAGTTAATCACACTGTATTATTATTATTATTATTAATATTATTGAGAGTCTGGCTCACTGTTCCCCAGGCTGGGACAGGAGATCACATACTGTATTATTATTGAGAGACAGGCTCACTGTTCCTCAGGCTGGGACAGGAGATCCCACACTGTATTATTATTATTGAGAGACAGGCTTACTCTCTGTTCCTCAAGCTGAGACAGGACATCACATACTATATTATTATTGATTGACAGGCTCACTGTTCCTCAGGCTGGGACAGGAGATAACACACTGTATTATTATTATTGATTGACAGGCTCACTGTTCCTCAGGCTGGGACAGGAGATCACACACTGTATTATTATTATTGAGAGACAGGCTCACTGTCTGTTCCTCAGGCTGGGACAGAGGATCACACACTGTATTATTATTATTTAGAGAGAGGCTCACTGTCTGTTCCTCAGAGTTGGACAGGAGATCCCACACTGAATTATTATTATTGAGAGACAGGCTCACTGTCTGTTCCTCAGGCTGGGACAGAGGATCACACACTTTATTATTATTATAGAGAGACAGGCTCACTGTATGTTCCCCAGGCTGGGTCAGGAGCTCACACAGTATTATTATAATTATTGAGAGACAGTCTCACTGTCTGTTCCTCAGTCTGGGACAGGAGATTACACACTGTATTATTAGTATTGAGAGACAGGCTCACTGTCTGTTCCCCAGGCTGGGACAGGAGATAACACTGTATTATTATTGAGAGACAAACTCACTGTCTGTTCCTCAGGCTGGGACAGTAGGTCACACTGTATTATTATTATTGAGAGTGTGGCTCACTGTTCCCCAGGCTGGGACAGGAGATCCCACACTGTATTATTATTATTGAGAGACAGGCTCACTGTCTTTTCCTCGGTCTGGGACAGGGGACAGATGGTCACACACTGTATTATTATTGAGACAGGCTCACTGTCTGTTCCTCAGGCTGGGACAGTAGATCACATTGTATTATTATTATTAATATTATTGAGAGTCTGGCACACTGTTCCCCAGGCTGGGACAGGAGATCCCACACTGTATTATTATTATTGAGAGACAGGCTTACTCTCTGTTCCTCAAGCTGAGACAGGACATCACATACTGTATTATTATTGATTGACAGGCTCACTGTTCCTCAGGCTGGGACAGGAGATCACACACTGTATTATTATTATTGAGAGACAGTCTCACTGTCTGTTCCTCAGTCTGGGACAGGAGATTACACACTGTATTATTATTATTGAGAGACAAACTCACTGTCTGTTCCTCAGGCTGGGACAGTAGGTCACACTGTATTATTATTATTGAGAGTCTGGCTCACTGTTCCCCAGGCTGGAACAGGATATCCCACACTGTATTATTATTATTTAGAGACAGACTCACTGTCTTTTCCTCGGTCTGGGACAGATGGTCACACACTGTATTATTATTGAGACAGGCTCACTGTCTGTTCCTCAGGCTGGGACAGTAGATCACGTTGTATTATTATTATTAATATTATTGAGAGTCTGGCACACTGTTCCCCAGGCTGGGACAGGAGATCCCACACTGTATTATTATTATTTTGAGACAGGCTCACTGTTTGTTCCTCAGGCTGGGACAGGAGATCACACACTGTATTATTATTATTGAGAGAGAGGCTTACTCTCTGTTCCTCAGGGGGAGACAGGACATCACATACTGTATTATTATTGATTGACAGGCTCATTGTTCCTCAGGCTGGGACAGGAGATCAGACACTGTATTATTTTTATTGAGAGACAGGCTCACTGTCTGTTCCTCAGGCTGGGACAGAGGATCACACACCGTATTATTATTGAGAGACAGGCTGGCTGACTGTCTGTTCCTCAGGCTGGGACAGGACATCCCACACTGTATTACTATTATTGACAGATAGGCTCACTCTGTCTTCGCTTGGGCTTGAACAGGAGATCACACACTGGATTATTATTATTGAGAGACAGTCTCACTGTCCGTTCCTCAGGCTGGAGCAGGAGATCACATACTGTAATATTATTATTGATTGACAGGCACACTGTTCCTCAGGCTGGGACAGGAGATCGCACCCTGTATTATTATTATTGACAGATAGGCACACTGTGTCGTCGTTTGGGCTGGGACAGGAGATCACACACTGTATTATTATTACTGAGAGAGAGGCTCACTGTCTGTTCCTCAGGCTGGGACAGGAGATCACACACTGTATTATTAGTATTGAGAGACAGGCTCTCTGTCTGTTCCTCAGGCTGGGACAAGAGATCACACACTGTATTATTATTATTGTGAAACAGGCTCACGGTTTTTTTTCCCGGGCTGGGAGAGAAGATCACACTGTATTATTATTATTATTATTGAGAGACATGCTCACTGTTTGTTCCTCAGACTGGGACAGGACATCCCACACTGTATTACTATTATTGACAGATAGGCTCACTGTGTCTTCGCTTGGGCTTGAACAGGAGATCACACACTGGACGCGGAGCCGATCATTTGCAATTGGGCTGTGCCGACAGACCAGGACGAGCTCTGTCGGCTCAAAAGCAGCGCAGGACCTGCAAGAACAACAGAAAGATTAGCATCCAGCGGGGGCTTCTTAGTGAGCCCAAGATCTCATCAAGAATCGGCTCCAGCAACAGGGCTGGGCGCATTGTTCCATTCTCCGACCACTCTCGGTGTAAAGAAGTCCCTCCTGGTCTCTGCTTGAATTGCACTTTCCTGCGTTTGCTTTGGTGTAACTGGCTTCGCCTGCATGGGCGAATGTGAAGAAGATCCTTAGTAAGTCATTGAAGAAAACCTAGAAGAGCTTGGAGTGGCCTCTGTCCTCGCTCAGCACTGACGTTCGGATGTCCTGAGACCCGCCTAGCACCAGGGCGCCCCACGTCCGCTCCCTGAGGGCACAGGTTTCTATACGGCATTCCTGAACTCTTTCACTAATGAGCCTGGGCCTTTTTCCCGTCTCGCCGCTACGCATATGGGTCTTTTTCCGCCCTCCTGCTCCCCACGGTTAGGCCCCTTGGACGTCCGTGACAAGAAGGCCTCAATGCAGGAGAGGATAGCACTCAGCTCTGTACTCTCTCTTCCCTCCTCATCAACTACACTTTCCATGACAGACTTGGAGCCTACCACTTTCCTGAAAAAGAAGCGAGTACACTTCTCATTTTCTTCCAAGAACTGCACTCAGCTTCTTAACAGCACTCCCCGACTACTTTCTTCGGCTATGCTCCGGATGTCCTTTTTTAAAAGGGTGATATCCTCAAGCACATCGAAGCCACCGTGCAGCATCGTGTAGAGACGCTGCAGCTGCCTCTGTTTCCTGGCTAGCACTCCTCTCCGTCTGGCAGCAGCCTTCCTTCCCTCAGCCATGAAAAAGGCCTTTGTCCTCACCTTCACCTCCTCCCACCACTCTCCTACTGACCCGTACAGACACTGCAAGGACAGCCACTACCCCCTCGTTTTCTAGCAGCTTTGTGTTGAGTTTCCAGAGGCCTGGGCCAAAGACAGTTCCGCCCTGGAGTTCCACTCTACACCCTAAAGCCTGATGATCTGAGAAGAAGACAGGCTGAAGAGTGACCCCAACAACTTTCACTCTCTCTGAGACAAAGCAATAGTCAATTCTGGAGCTGCTATTCCTCCCTGACCATGTATATCCTGCTGTTGTGGGATATATACATCTATATGTGTCTGAGAGTTTAAAGTCTTGAACTAAGTTTTGCAGGGGCAGTGAGCTGGAATCCAATTTTATCGGAGAGCTAGACTGCCTGTCTGTGTGCTCTAAGATACAATTAAAATCCCCTCCCACTATCACGTCTGTGCTACATAACAATAGGGGAGAGAGTGCCTTGAGTAGCTCCACCCTCCCACGTCACTAGGACAATACACATTGATTAGCCGCAGGTTAACGGTCCCCCATTCCACATCCACACACAGCAACCTGCCATCTATGACCCTCTGAATACTTTTCAGTTTGAATGCCCGTCCTTTGAAAAGAATGGCCACGCCAGAGGCTCTGTTGTTATTGTCCCCTGACCAAACAGAAGGCCCTTTATCCCACCTATCTTCAAAGCTTTTATACCTCTCTTGATAGGCTAAAGCACACTCCTGCAATATCAACACATCTCCTTCTCTCTGCTGGAGGTAATCAAAGACAGACTGGCATTTAACTCTGTCATTGATACCTCTGGTGTTAAGAGAAATTATGTTTAGAGCCGTATTACATAAGAAAGTGGAACCAGTCTTTACAAAACACATTTCTCTTCTGTCTCACCTGTTACCTTCTTCTTTTCTTTTTCTTCTTACCAATTTCCTGCCAGCCATCCTCTGAATGAGCCTTCATCAGGGTGGCAGCAGTAAAAGCGTTCACGGAGTCCATTTCAAGGAAGGGGGTAGAGGGAGGGGTGGAGGGGTTCCAGCTCTCCCCATCACCATGCTCTCCTTCCTCCTCGCTCAGGGAGAAAACAGTCATTTTTCCTTTTCCTCAAGTCCAGCTCCTGGGAGCACTGACGGGAAAGGGGTGCAGCCGATGCACCAGTCTCCTCTTCCCCCTCACCCACCAGCCGCTGCAGATCCTCCGTGATGGACTGGATGGAGGAGAGGAGGACATCTGTAGCACTTGCAGAGTCTGAGAAAAGCAGCTCCGCTGAATCCTGGGTATCCTCGCTGGACCCGCTCCACCGGGGGGCCCCACACTGGCCCTCGTTCTGAGGAGCAGGAGTGGGGGAGGGGTCCTCGCTGTTCTTTGGGGTTTTCAAACCCTCATGCTTGTCTGGAGCAGTCTGCGGTTGTGGGGGCGTAGTGGATTTCTCTTCCACCGGCCCCGGAGCACAGCAGGACTGATCCTGGCTGGAGGCTGAGAGTCTTTGTCCAACAAGGGTTCTTTGTTTTACTTGTTGTTTGCTTTGGATTTTCGGGCCGGTTTGGCTGAAACAAGCACTGCCTCATCCTTTCTCATTTTGAGTTTATTGGCGTAGGCGTGAGGGCAGTTCTTAAAAACGTGTCCTTTCGAGCCACATAAATTGCACTTTGGCAGCATTGAACAGTCAGAGGCTAAATGTCCCTGTTTGCCACAGGTCTTGCAGCATTTATCAATGCAGGACGATGCCAGGTGTCCCACAGCACCGACACACCTTTGGTTGTCCCACATAAAAAACATAGCCATTGCAGGCGCCCAGCCGGATTGTAGAGGGCAGGTGCCTTAAGCCTCCATTTACATTGTCCGGTAGCAAGCGAACCTTGGATTTCCTTGCTCCTGTTTTTATACCGTCAACATCTCTAACCTCAGTTCCATGGTGGACGGTGCAGTACTGGTTAAGCCAGGTGTGAATGTCCTCCGTCCTTGCCAGATCCGAGAACATAACAACATGCACCATTTTCCTCTCTCTCTGTGTCAGAGGCTGCAAGTTGATCTTCTCAAGGGCAGGCACTTTCCCTCTTTTTGCCTCAAACACATCCACACATTGTTCAAACAGAGAATAGGTGTGGCGTGACGTCACACAAAAACAACCTCAAATGCTTTCTGACCTGGGAAAGCGAAGATGAAATCCAAGTGCCAAGGTTCAAAGCCAAGTTCCTTCTGCAACACTTTTCTGCTGAACTGCATGCAATCCATGAAGAGGTCATCCAAAAGCTCAAAACGCACAACATTCTTGCGGGATCCAAAAGTTGTCATTTCGTAAACTGCAAAACAAACACTGCTTCCACAAAACAAGAAAACAATCCAACTACTCCACCTACAGGATGATTAAGGTATCACCCCTGCCAGGTAAGTATAAGTTGTATAAGGCCCTGCAAGCGGCCAGCACCCACAGCACAAAGCGCGCAGCCTAGGCCAGCTCCTCGCCCCGCACGCCACTGCCTCCTGCTGGGCCCACTCTTTCACACACTCACACGCCACACTAACACTCAAAAGGGTGGGCAAAACGAGAAAACGAGCGCGCCGTTTCCTACACACCTGCAGTCGCCAATGCGCATTCGCAGCATGTCCCGGGATGCAATTCGGCCTCATTTGCATAACACCAGACCGGCAGATTCGCTACGCAAGCTCGCGTCGTGCGCCTGCCACAAACCGAACAAACACCGGAGCCTTTTCAGCAATTTCCAAAAAACGGGCCTGCTCGCCTGCCCACAAGGCTCCGTCTCTTTCCCGCTCTCCAGAGCCTGCTGCCATCTGTGCTGTTCTCTCGGCAGCGCTGCAGCGCACACAACTCCTGCAGCGCAGGGAGAAAGTTTCCACACTCCGCCGCAGGGAAGGCTCGCTCCGTGCGCACACGTCCTTTCAATGCCAGTTCAACAAGTGCTCCGCATTAGCAGCGTAGGGGCTCCGGTGTGTCGCACCTCACCTCACCTCGACATACGACATACGACACTTCTTTACGCAGAGAGTGGCGGGAGTGGGATGTCAGGGCCATATGACACTGCTTTACACAGAGAGTGGCGGGGTTGGGATGTCAGGGCCATATGACACTGTTTTACACAGAGAGTGGAGGAGTGGGTGTCAGGGCTATACGACAGTGCTTTACGCAGGGAGTGGCAGGGGTAGGATGTCAGGGCCTGACGATACTGCTTTACGCAGATAGTGGCGGGGGTGGGATGTCAGGGCCATATGAAAGTGCTTTACGCAGAGAGTGGAGGGGCTGGAATGTCAGGGCTTGACGTCACTGCTTTAAGCACAGAGTGGACGGGTGGGTGTCAGGGCCATACGACACTTCTTAACGCAGAGAGTGGCGGGGGTGGGATGTCAGGGCCAAACGACATTGCTTTACACAGCGAGTGGTGGGGGTGGGATGTCAGGGCCTGAAGGTACTGCTTTACGCAGATAGTGGCGAGGGTGGGATGTCAGGGCTTGACGACAATACTTTATGCAGAGTGTGGAGGGGTGGGTGTCAGGGCCATACGACACTTCTTTACGTAGAGAGTGGCGGGGGTGTGATGTCTGGGCCTGACGATACTTCTTTACGCAGAGAGCGGTGGATGTGGGATGTCATGGTTATACGACAGTGCTTTCCACTGAGAGTGGTGGAGGTGGGATGTCATGGCCATAAGACACTGCTTTATGCAGAGAGTTGAGGGACTGATGTCAGGGCCATATGACAGTGCTCCACTCAGGCCTCTGCTTGAATTTGTACTCTCTCTCCCTACCTCTACCTCTCCCTCTCCCTACCTCTCTCCCTACCTCTCCCTTTTCCCCTCCCTACCTCTACCTCTCCCTCTCTGTGGGGCCAGCAGGGGGTGCTCACCCTGCGGTCTGTGTGGGTCCTATTGCCCCAGTATAGTGATGGGGGACACGATCTGGCCCACCAGCGACGAGCAGGTTACCAGATCTAGACAAAGTGGGCAACTCTTAGTAGTATGAGCTTAGTCACACATCGCAGCGATTAAAAAAACAAAACAACCATATTATGTCCGTTACTAACGACTTTTTTTTCCTACATTGAAAGTCTCTTTCCCGGGTGATTTTCTAGCGCAACTGGGGCTCTTCATTTCTCCTCGGTGTCTCATTGCGGGCTGATTTGAAACAGACCACAGAACCTGCCGCTGCAGTGCTCTCGGTTAGGGGCTCTCATCCTGCATCACCAATCTTCCACAGGAGGGACGGAGCTGGATTTCTGTCTGGAAAATAAACTCCAGAGTGAAAGAGAGAGAGCAGAGAGGGGTAGGGAGAGGTAGAGCGGTAGAGAGGTAGAGAGAGGGAGAGAGGTGGAGGGCGAGGGATAAGGAGAGAGGTGGAGAGAGAGGGGGTTAAGGAGAGAGGGAGAGGTAGGGAGAGAGGTAGAGAGAGGGAGAGGTAGAGGTAGGGAGAGAGAGGGAGGAGGAGTACAAATTCAAGAAGGAGAAAATCCACAACACAACACAGGCGTCGGCATGCGTCGGCTACAAAAGGAACAAGTAAAATGTTTCTTCCGGGCTGAAAAGAGAAGGAAGGAAAACACACCGTTGCGGCGCTACGACACGAAGACGCCGAGCCAGTTGAGCTCAGCAAACCCAACCTGTTCTCACAAGTTGCTTGCGCTTCAGGCGAAATTAAAGCTGCTGAGATAAATCAGGAAAGTGGTAACTATTAGGACTGCTCACTGTTCCTCAGGCTGGGACAGGAGAGCACACACTGTATTATTATTATTGAGAGACAGGCTCACTGTCTGTTCCTCAGGCTGGGACAGAGGATCACACACTGTATTATTATTATTTAGAGACAGGCTCTCTTAATAATATTATATTACTAACAGATAGGCTGACTGTCTGTTCCTCAGACTGGGACAGGAGATCACACACTGAATTATTATTATTGAGAGACAAGCTTACTCTCTGTTCCTCAGGCTGAGACAGGACATCACATACTGTATTATTATTGATTGACAGGCTTATTGTTCCTCAGGCTGGGACAGGAGATAACACACTGTATTATTATTATTTAGAGACGGGCTCACTGTCTGTTCCTCTGGCTGGGACAGGGGATCACACACAGTATTATTTTTATTGAGAGACAGGCTCACTGTTCATCAGGCTGGGACAGAGGATCACACACTGTATTATTATTGAGAGACAGGCTCACTCTCTGTTCCTCAGGCTGGGACAGGAGATCGCACACTGTATTATTATTATTGACAGATAGGCTAACTGTCTGTTCCTCAGACTGGGACAGGAGATCACACACTGTATTACTATTATTGACAGATAGGCTCACTGTGTCTTCGGTTGGGCTTGAACAGGAGATCGCACACTGGATTATTATTATTGAGAGACAGGCTCACTGTATGTTCCCCAGGCTGGGTCAGGAGATCACAATGTATTATTATTATTGAGAGACAGTCTCAGTCTGTGTGTCTGTTCCTCAGGCTGGAGCAGGAGATCACATACTGTATTATTATTATTGATTGACAGGCACACTGTTCCTCAGGCTGGGACAGGAGATCGCACCCTGTATTATTATTATTGACAGATAGGCACACTGTGTCGTCGTTTGGGCTGGGACAGGAGATCACACACTGTATTATTATTACTGAGAGAGAGGCTCACTGTCTGTTCCTCATGCTGGGACAGGAGATCACACACTGTATTATTATTATTGAGAGACAGGCTCACTGTCTGTTCCTGAGGCTGGGACAGGAGATCACATACTGTATTATTAGTATTTAGAGACAGGCTCACGGTCTTTTCCCCAGGTCTGTGTCTTCTAGGATATAATGCCAGCGAACTCTTGTTTTTATGTCCACTATAACTACGCTGGGCAAACGTTCTGAGGTCAAATTCTTCCAGCACGGGGGTACCTTTAAAGCGGAGACGACGGCACCGACATTTTATGGCGTGCCTTCTCTTTAAAGCCCTGGCCAAATATGAAGACAATAAATAATTTCCTAAGATACGCGATTAAAAAATAAATAAATAAATAAAAATTTGAATCTCCTGCGGAACACATTCCATAAGAATCAGCGGTTTTACAGTATATATCGCCTTTAAAGGTGGATTCTCAAAATGCTTTACGGGATAAAAACAACCAGAACAGCAGCAACAACAATATTGTATTTCGTTGCACTTTGAAAACCAAGTAATAACTTAACTATACAGTACGTGCAAACGTTTCATATGTTGCTGTCGTGAATGCCTGCGTACCCATAAGTATCTTATTTGCCTTGAGTCTGTCTACAGTATATCTGTCCCACTACCCCCCTCTCTCCCTCAATTCAATTCAAGGTGTTTTATTTGCATGACAGATGGGTTCAAGCAGTGTTGGGTATGTATATTGTAACGCTTACTGCCGACAGGCACTGTGTAAGACCCGGCGTACCAGAGCAGCGCACCGAGGAAGCGTTTGCATTTATAACTTAGTTTTTAAAATTAGTCAAGCAATATGAACTCCCGGAGTGCTGGCTGTGACGAATTAAACCGGTCTCACAGGTATTCAAAGTAGGAAGTACAGTGTTAAGTGGTAGTTGGGCTACTCCCTAAATTGAATCGCTTTAAGGAAAAGCATTTTCAGAGAGCAATCACGCTGTGTTTATGTAGAAAAAGCGATTAGGTTTATGAGCAATCTAATTACCTATTCGCTTAAAACGCTATATAAAATAAAGTTTATTTAGAGATGAATGATCAGTGTCGCAGTTTAAATAATGGGAGTCAGGAAACTAACACACAGCGCCACCGGATTTAATAACACAATAAAAACGCTATAAAATAATGTGACTAGGCACAGAAAAAGTTTACAGCACAGTACAATAAATCCTGACCATGACTTTAGAAGCATAAATTACCTTACACTCAATTTAAACACAAGCTGTCTTTCTGTACGAACCTCTAAGCTGGTTCATACAGAAAATGTAGAAATGCATTAGCCTGATTATGATTAAAAAACACATAATTAAACACGCGTTTGCGATTTAAATCAGAACACGATTTAAATCAATATAAATGTTTATATTGTAACGCATACTGTCCAGCCTCCATTTCTCTATAAAAATGTACTCTGTTGCACACACACACACTAGAAGCAGGAACCGCTGTCAGAAGGGAAGATATGTTCAAAATATCGCAAATATCGATCATGTTGCGATATTTTGAAATATAAAAGTCAATTGATTGTCCATAATATCGCTTACCTATTTTTTCGAAGAAATGTTTGTTAAAACAAAAGCCCAGCACCAGCTAGATTCGAACACACAACCTGCCAGTTGGTAGTCATACGCCTAGACCAGTAGGCTACAAGACAGCTTGCATGAACAGGCAGGCGAAACAGCCCTACACAGCCCTGTCGCAGTACACGGATATAATCATACCGTTATTAAATTCTTTAGATACGCGATTCCATATTATATTCCCTTTTAATCAAATTCTAAAAGTATGCTTGTTGACTCTGGTATCACGTTAGTTAAAGACTTCGAAGCTTACAATGTTTAGGGAGAAATGGAATACTGGTGTGTATTTTTTTCTTTAAAGTACCAAGACCAGCTATAAACTGTATGTTTATGTTCCAAAATTAATATTGTTTATGGCCTTCACACGCGTTACAGTATGCTCCTATTCTTTTTATGCTCAGCTACTAAGATTTCCTTTCAGTGGTAAAATTCAATATCTACAACGGGCACAGTAAAGACGTTTACAGTAAATCTTTCTACGACAGACCAACGGACCACGAGTGCCCCTGTAGGTCAACCAATCACGCACCGTGGTACCCCGTGTCATCTTACCTGCGGTACGTGTCTGTACCGCTCACTTTGAATGGCTGCATCTGTAGTTTGCTTGCATGATGCCGGGAACAGCGTGGTTGTTCGCTGAAATATGGTCTAGCGGTTATGATTCCTGGTTTTCAGCCAGGCGGCCCGGGTTCGACATCTGGTATGAGAACGTGTCGTTTTTGCCTCCTGCTTTCCAAAAGATCAGCACCGTGTACGAAGGAGCCGCATTAAAACTACTCGAACGTGCAAAACGTGCGAGAAGAGGGGGCGCTTGTTTCCAACCGAAACTTCTCGCGTGTGAGACGAGTTGATCATCGCTGTGGGAGGGTTACTCTGGTAGACAGGGCTGACCTTCAGCAACAGGATTTATAGTCTCCAAGATGATATTTGCACTTTCTGGAGAGGCGATTTTCTCCACTTCAGTAGCCCGATTTCGTCGATTGCGTGGAGAGGGCTGTAGAATGTGGCGCCGCCTTTCCTGCTCCATCCATGACAGGCGTGCTGGTCTCTGGAGAGAGAGCACGGTCCATCAGCGCACTCCAATAAAGGCACTGGAAGCAGCTGAATCGCATTGGCGAAGCTCAGCGCTGGGCCGCTGGGCACGTCTTACCACCGTTTCCGTACTGTAGTGGTTATCACGTTCGCCTCACACGCAAAAGGTCCCCGGTTCGAAACCGGGCAGAAACAGATTTCTTTTGTCGCCACGCACAAAAGGGGATTGGGGATTCGCCTAGCGCTGTGATCGAACAGACCCACTCACCTCTTAGTGTGGCGGAATCTGCACAGTGCATGTCGCAGCGCATCCTGCTTTCACTTCAATGCGCGTCCTGATGTACCCCGGTCTCCCGCGTGACAGGTGGGGACAGGTGACAGGTCCTATACTAACGAGGAAGACATCGCTCTCTCCGACCCCCGGCATCATGTCCCGACCCACCGTGCTGGAAGCCGACGCGTGCTTTGATTCCTTTACGGAGCAGAAATGACAACCGAGGAGCCGAGAGATCATTTCAGCATTTCGCGTCTGAACGGAAAACACAGACGACCAACTCGGAATGACTTGCCTTTGACGCTTATCAAAGCGTTCTTTGTGCATCGAACAGACCCACTCACCTCTTATTGTGGCGGGATCTGCACAGTGCATGTCGCAGCGCTTCCTGCTTTCACTTCAATGTGCTTCCTGATGTCGAGTCGTGTGCCGTGCGGAGGCTCTGAAAGCGCGAGCAATGAAAAGGTGCACGGCGCTGTGGAAAGAAACACAGAGAAGTGAAAGCAAAAGGAGGTAGAAAGCTCCTGACAGCCGCTTCCTCTTCCCCCCCTTGCATTTTTCCCGTCTTGTTTTGCTAGCTGACAACGGCATGAAGAGGAAAACGGAGAAACCGTTTTTTATTTGAACAACAAAAATAAATATTATACAAAAAAGAGCACATGTGACGTATCAATAACATCGTCAGGGGCACGTGCTATAATCCAACTACACGTTCTGAAAATTCTACTGTCCAGACAAATGTACATGCTAATCTACAGGGTTCTTTTCTGCACTGAGCTGCTCATTTGAAATCCAGAAGGCAACACAGCCGCGCTCCTATACCAAGAGCCAAACCTGGACCGCCTGGGTAAAAAAACAGGAAACCTAAGCACTTATCCATAGTGACAGCTTTTGAAAAGGAGCTCTAATATTCACAAATACGAAGACAAGGTTTAAAATACTCCATAGGTTTAAAATTCAGGAATATGAATGGTCAATTGTTTACAATTGGAGCTTTTATGTTTCGCATGATTTAGTGACTTTTTTTACAACATGTAGAAAAAAACAGCACACCTAAATGACAAAGCCTTAGAACTACAGAGAAAAACAAATTGCGTTTAAAGTAAGTTTAAAGGCTCGAGATAACAGTGCAATATAAACGCAAATGTTTGTCGTCTTTGTGGCGCTTACTTTTTGTTGCTTTATCGAATTTCATGCAGTTTATTTCTGACATAAGACATAACAAGCTTGTGTATTTATGAAAAAAAAGCAGGGCAACAATTTACGTTAAATGCACATATAGTAAATGTATTTTCTCATTTAATGGTGTGTTTTTTTGTCTAAAAATCGTTCATGAATGGTTTAACAGACACTTTGCATGATTAAAAAAATATATTTATGAATCTTAATGTTTTATACAATAACGTTTTATTGTGAACATCGGCCCTGTTTATCAATATCACCAGTACAGTTCTGGATTTTATTCTGCCTTCCTACGCACATATGAATTTCCTTTCACTCAACAGCTCGCATGTGTGGTACTGTAGCTTATTAGCGCCAGGGAGAAAAAGAACGTCGTTGGCTTTTAAATGATGAACCATTTGCGTTTATACAAAATGACAAAACGTTGTCGCTGACATTTGGACATACTCTGTTTAAACACCTGTTGTTTTCTCTAATATTGGCTCCTGTGCTTCGGACCATTTGTGAGAGGAGAAGACACTGAAAAAGTCGTGAGAAAGTGGATTTTACACCTGCGCCAGTGCTGTAGTGGTATCATACAGACGCCCATACAAATCCATCACAAGCTGGAAGCTCTGGAAGGCAACATAAAAGATTGCTCTGTCCGTTGGTGGATGAGGTATGCTCGTTTTTTTCAATGTAAAATGTAATGTACAAAGATCAAATTTGATTCAAAATCCACGAGAGGAAGGGAAGATATCACTTAAAAAAATAAGAACTGAATATTTGGATCCGGGACCTCATACTTATCAAATTATTAAAATAATACTTATTAAAATATCAGATTGTGTTTCTGCAACATTTCGTGCACAGGACGCCGTATTTAACAATAAAAAAACAGTCACAACGAGGGCTTTACACGCAGTCCGGGGTATTTTCCCCTTTTATATTTTTGCCACTTTATATCGAACCTGTTACACTCCCAAAAGTGCAGAGTAGCTTGTAAATAAAAATGTACAATTCACCGCTGGTATAAACAGATGTGGGCCTTGTTTGCCTTTGTAAGCATTTGTTTAAAAAATAAGTTCACAATACGTTAAAAACACAAAAAAACACAAATTTAATCATATAACGATACAAACTCAATACCAAATCATTATGCCAATTAAGTACCTATCCTTTGAAAACAGAGAACACCTTTATATCTACAAAAAAAAAAAAACGTGACATTTGTGTATACTTTTGAATTACAATGCAGGCAGAGTAGTCCTCTGAATTCAAAGATCAGATTTTGGCCAAAACAAGACAATCAGACGGGAGTTGAATTCGGAACAAGAGCCTCTGCTTCGTGGTTTATTGAGCTTTTGATCAACGTCTGAGTTAAAAAAAATTGCTATTTCAACTCTTTGATTGAAGTACACAAGAAACACATTCCTCCAAGCCAGAGTCAAACCAGCAACCTAAGGATTCTTCATTATTGCCACTACTGTCCTCTGCTCTATCAACTGAGCTATCTGTTTCTGGCACATACTGCCCAATGTTGTGCAATGTTTTGGGTGATTTAAATCACAGTTCGACATCAAGTTTTCAACTCGTTTCCTTAGTCTTGTTTACCTTGAATTTAAGCCACGAATCAGGTTTCTACAGTATGAGCTTCTGGAGATATTACAAAATGTTTGATGGGGCATCAATCATTCCAGGCGGATATTGACTCCTTTTTTTCTCGAGGGATCATATTAAACATTTCATTAGGATCGAGAGGAGGATCGCCATGAGACACAAAACAGTTTCTTTCTGTCTTTCTTAGAAAGTAGCATTTGTGCTACATTAATAATATTTTCGTGGAAATATAGAAGTTGTAATTTTTAAAACTTATATTTGAATCAAAATGTGGTTTTGAGTTAAATATTAGCGTGTTCATGGAATTAGTTTGTGTTTGTCATTACTATATATATATTGCCATGTTACCAGAATTTGTAGCTGAAGTTTAATACTTGTGTTTTTTATGATGATTAGCCATTTGTTTATTACAATATTGTATAAAATGCATAATTTGAACTATATATTTTTCAGGGGTGAATAATTGTATATTCTCAGAATAAATTTCTAGACCAAATCATTGGCTTGATTTACTAGTTTCTACAACTATGAGACCTATCTTTGATGTATAATAGACCTTTAACTATATAGGTATAATAGTCCTCTAAATGTTTCCGTATAATAAAACTCCAACCATTTATGTATAATGGACATACTGTATAATCAGAGATGTGTAATTGACGTATAATGATATACGTATATTAAAATTTCATTCTAGACCAATTACGGACCACATTTATACATCTAAGGTATGTGTTTAATCAATGTACTGTACATCAGGAAAATAAAGCATATGCTCAGTAGAGGGGTTGTCATATTTTGTCTGTTAATCAAACATAAACAACAATTATGGACAACCATTTTTTGCCAAGGTTGTGAATATTATAATGCCTTTAAAGTCACGTTTAAACTTTCTGTAAAATTAAAAAAAAATACACAGAAATACAAGCGGGCACTGATTTGTGTTCAGGATACTCAAATGTAACAAATCCTGCTCTGGAAATTGTCTCTTCTCCCCTTGTGAGCCACAATCCCACCAAAAGGTCTCTGTGTGTCTCTGTTTGGGAGATGTCAAGATGCTGAGCCTGTGCTGTGCTTCAGTGGCAGGTGTAGAAGACACGCTGTTGTACACGGAATGCAAATTGAGCTCCTTGGACATGAAAACTGACAGATGGTTAAACCTTCTCTCAATAAACAGGAGATCCTGTGTCCGAAGTCCTGAGGTGTCTTTCTTCCTGTCTTGTCATACAGAATGTATCATTAAGGACGACCACATATGGCTTGATTTTGTTAAATGCAAGTATTTATTTCCTTTCTTGGAACCACTTGTTTTTCGAGAATTTCTAACAATTTGTGAAATATGAAATAGAAATCTTGCTTATAAGTGCAGAAGAAATACTGCCAGTTGGCAAGAGAACGACACCATTTTTTTTTCTTTAACCAAAAACCTGCATAGGGAGATAAAAATCCAATTGAAAAAATCCACTTGAGAAGTTTTCGTTGGGGAAGATGGTTGTGGAAGGGCAAAAAAATCGCAGGTGATTCACTCCTCTTGACTAGGTGGGGCTAGGAAGTGCAGAGTTTATATCCGGCTGAAGAAACTCCTCTTTCTCAGCTCCGCTTCTCTATTGTTTTGAAGTTGCGGCCGCGCTAACGAATGAAGTCATTATACTACGCGACCCTGCATGTACTTCAACTACGTGTGGGTGACTGAATAATTTTCTTTAGATAACGAAAGTTGTTGTTTTTCTTTAAAATAACTTCAGGTTCTGAATACGTAACGTCTTGTCGACTGTGTTTATGCTTGAACAGAGCACAGCCCTGACAACAGGATCTGTGAAGAATAAAAAATAAGTTGTTCTGTTTAAACTTCGGAAGTCAGTCTTTGTTTGTGACCGACTCTGAAGAAGGATGGCGGAGTGCTTGTTAAATCTGCAAACCCAGCTTGACTCTTTCATGCACGTTTTGCTCAAATCGATCGTGTATGAAGTGTCAGAAGTTTTTGGAAACAGGATGTCTGACTCCGAGAACGAGTTTCAAGACAAACTCCGCAATATCTCCCAGATCCTGGTGAGACGGGCCGTGTTTAAAATCACACAGTGTGTGGAGGACAGTGTCGGGAGTGAAATGGCGCAACTGAAGAAGGAAAACGAGAGCTTGAAGTGGAGATTGAAGCTGTGGGAGAAGGAGTCGGGAGCAGAAGGATATCAGGGACCGACAGATCATGTTGGATACACGCTTCCCTGTGAAGTGACTGCAGGAATAAAAGAAGAAATGGACACGAAACTAGAGCTGTCAGGTCAGTGTGGTGACTTGTATGTAGTCGGGATCTGTGCGAGTTTAAAAACAGTGTCTTTAACTTCCTCACTGGTGAGAGTATAGTGGAGAGATACAGAGTGAAGTGGGAAAGACTTGTGTGTTGTAGCAACGGGATTTTTTACTGGAAACTAAACTGTTTTGTCTGGTTACGGTAATAAACACCTCGTTCAGATTCAGCAATTGTTTCACTGAATCAGTGAATAAATACAACGTCATTAGGAAAGAAAACGTATAGATATTGATTTTACGTCGTATTGGCTTTTTATATATTTACTGATGAATGTGTATATAACAATAATTTTAATCGGTTTAAGTATTTCAGTCCTCCGGTCCTCCTCTTCTCAATGCAGTCTTAATCTTAATGTACTGTAGTGTCCAGTCGGTCAGTGAGTCTGCATTAACCCCTCTCTCTCAGTGCTGTGTTATTGTACTACAGTGTCCAGTCATTGTGTCTGTATTAACCCCTCTCTCTCTCAGTGCAATGTTAGTGTACTTTAGTGTCCAGTCAGTGTGTCTCTATTAACCTCTCAGTGTCAGTGCAGTGTTAAATGTAGTGTGCAGCGTTATGTGTAATGTTGTTGTGATATTATTCCAGTAGACTCGCATTTTATACAGCAGTTTCGGTCCTGACAAAGCCTGTATATCCAAAATTGCATATAATCAGAACACCATCCTTAAATGGAGCGGAGGGGCGGAGCAGTGGCTATGTGGCTAAGGATCTGCGCCTGTGGCTGGAAGGTCGCAGGTTCAAATCCTGCGGCTGGCAGAGGAATCCTACTCCATTGGGCCCCTGAGTAAGGCCCTTAACCCTAACTGCTCCAGAGGTGCTATACAATGGCTGACCCTGCGTTCTGACCCCAAGCCTCTCTCCCTATCTGCTTGTCTCATGGAGAACAAGCTAGTGTATGTGAAAAGATAAATTCCTAATGCAAGAAATTGTATAGGGCTAATAAAGTAATCTTATCTTATCTTAAACAACTCATCTGTCACTGTACTAGCATGTCCATGTATATAGTGTAAATTACAATAAAAACAGTGATACAATTTAACTTTTCTTGTCTTGCTTTTTTTCCCTCTTTGTACTTATATTGATGTTCATGCTGCATGATAACTAGTGACTAGTTCCCAAAGAGCAGCTCAGCTGCGTGCTGTTAAGACTTGAATTTTTGGGGATTCCCACATCTTTATTTATAGTATTTGATTTTTTTTTCACAGCTGACTGGCTATACATGAATTTGTGTAAAAATACGTAACGTAAAATATGAGTCTGCTGTATTTTAAATCCTTTTTCAAGTTATGTGTTCAGAGATGAAGTGTGTTTGAATCTGTGATGTATATCAAGTTCTGAAAATGAGTTTTGAAAAGTTAATTTACTTACTACTGTTGTGTCATACAAATGACAAAGTTCAAGTGTCAGTGAAGCAGAAGTCTCTTTATTTCATATGCATATGGAAGTCTGGCTTCCAACCACCGGACTTAAAAATAAGTAGCTAAAGATGTTCTTTTATACCTTTAAACAAACAAGTTACTATGACGCATTCTAAACAAATGATGAGACAGCAACACATGCCGATTAATTATATCTAAGTTGCAGACTAGACAACAGTTAGTTCTTTTCACATTCTGGGCGTACAGCCAGCTTACCAAATACATGCCCTTTACCTTACTGACCAAGAACAGGCAGCATCTTTAAATATTTGGGCACAAAGCTAACTTCAAGACACTAGACTGCATAGTTTGCAAAATACAAAAAAATACAAAAACAAAAAAATGATATTATCATCTCACTTCCCAGGTCTCTCCCTTATCTCTTCACTGCTAAATAACGTCTTTGCTATCTGAAATTTAAATTTTAAGCTAGTACTTTTTGTGTGGATATTACTTCCTTTTGAGCACTACTCGAAGCTCGTGTTAAAACTCAGGGTTCAATACTTGACCCTTTACTTTTCAGCATTTACATGTGTCCACTTGGTCAGCTTTTAAGGTCACATGGCCTCAACTGTCATTTCTATGCTGATGATTTTCACCTAGACGTCCATACCAAACCTGACACTGATGTGGCTTTCTCTATTTTATCGAATTGCATCTCCGACAGAAAAAACCTATGTGACTCAGAATTTCCTTCATCTTAACTGTGACAAGACTAGAGTCATGCTTATTGGCACCACCCACAAACTTTGTAAAACCAATGCTCTAGACCTATCCGTAGATAGTTCTGTACTTGAGCTTCAGTCTAAATTGAAAACCCGAAGATATTTAACTCAGACCTGACATTGGACCCATATGTGCAGCATATTGTCAAAACATCTTCCTTTCACATACTATACAGCCACCTTTGAAGGTTTTATATACAGATGCAGCCATTCAAAACGCGTGAGGTACACCATGGTACAACATGGTGGGCGTGTTGCATCAAAACACGGTATGATGCAGTGTAACGTGTCATATGACGTCATATCGGAAAGTATCCGGAATCACCTTGTAAAACTGCCAGGAGGAGCTATTAAAGGTTAACTCTCATGTACAGCATTTGAGCTTTTAAATTTAAACTGTGTATTACAGCATGTTAATCATCAGTCATTAAAAAGTTAGTATATTTTTTGAATGCAAGATTGTTCAGTTGGGCAAAAGTACACAACACAACCTTTATCATAAATATTTTAATTATGCAGAAATATTTTATACATCAAAGCCTTTACCGAAGATATCACTAATAGTATTAATGAATGACCTTGGATAAGCTGTAAACTCAAAGTATTACGCTGGTCCACATTATTTGTAACCGTCATTTTAAATGAAAATACTTATAATTTTTCATCGACAAAAAGTAACACCACAGCATTTCGTTGATCTAACTAACAAGAATGGGACATTAGCTAGACAATATGATAAAGGAATAAATGACTTTTTTGGTTTATTTCTTTAGCACATTTATTTGAACATTTCCATCGATTGTACAAGCACTGAAAAACTGCCAAATCCCTAGTTCGTCGGGCATTTTCTTTTACTATAACAGACATAAAAACTCCCTTGCTTTTAACAGAGCGTTTCATAATTTCTAACAACGAAAATGATTTAAACTGCGACACTTTTATATCAAGAGCTCAAAATATCACAAGGATCCTCAAGAGATCAACAAAGACAACAGAAAAAGATATGTGTATCAGATACTGTACATGAGAATCCAAGCTTTTTTTATCTACGCTAAGACGTAGTCTTTAAAATTTCTTCATCACACAGTGAAGTCAAAATTCCGGGATGTGCGTATATTAGAAAACATAGGACTTCTTCGAATGTGTGTCAGGCAATCAGACTTTGGGACCAGAATGATCAGTTTTATTAAATGTCTTTTTGATACAATCAGACAAATGCAACATAAATTGTTATCTTTGTCTTTTAAGTATCTTAATAAACTATCAGCATAGCTTTCTCCCCGTTTAGATTTATTTTTCTTGGGATTTTGGGATCAAACGTGGGAAGATTAGATTGTAATCATTTTTATTTTTTAAATACATTTTAGGAAAGTGTAATCTATACTAAAAAGCTGTATTTATTTTAATGATTCCCTCTCGCACTCCAAAACATACTGGTAGGTTAATTGGCTTATGGGAAAACTGGCCCTGGTTATGTGTGTTTGTGTCTGTCTGTCTTGTGATGGACTTGCGCTATGTCCAGGGTGTATTCTGCCTTGTGTCCGTTGCTTACTGGGATAGGCTCCAAATCCTCTGTACTGGATAAAGAGATTAGAAAATGGATGGAAGTAAAGGCACTGTGTGGATGGAACTATACACAGTGTTAGAAACCCACTGTGAGATGGCAGCATCTCACTGAGGCTAAATTATTTTATAGGGCTGGCTTAAGGAAACAGCCTTTCCACCTCTCTTGCACATCAATAGCCATACCTAGTTAGTTATTTCAACAAATCTTAAGATGCTGGCTCTGTGGATCCGCATCAGCTATGTTTGTCCATTCCTTCAATTCATGTGCATCCAACACACAGTTCAATGCTAGCAACTACACAAAATCTAAAATACAATCCTCATTTCAGTATCTATGTAAACATACAGTCTGTTAACTTCATCATCTTCATCAAAAGTATGCCTAACCCCATCAGGTTGTGTTCTTGTTATCAGTGTATTCCTCAACTTTCCTCAAATTATCTTTTTCCTACCAACATCTCTAGTCTTATATCCTGCAATAACTCAGCCAACACTTAACCCCTCAAAAGCTGCATGTGTTAATTTCTTTAAATCACAAATATCATATGTAAATACTGGCCATGTAATACTCTGCATGGTGGAATAATAGTTTATTTTAAAGGGAACTAGAGAAACTAGGAACTAGAGAAATCAAGAAAGCCATTTCTTTCTAGAATTAATAAATGCACATCCTGTTCACTGGGGAAATTAAATCCACACTTTAATATGCATCTTTAATATGTTCAGAATTTGACAGCGAGAATCCTGATCGGGATGCATTACGCCTGTCCTTGCACTGGCTTCCTATCAGGTTTCGAGTCAACTTCAAAATCCTCATCCTCATTCAGTACCTATCTGGCTTATTATCTGTCTACTCCCCACCTTTGTCCGTCTGACTCTGGTCTTCTAGCTGTCCTCAAGAACATCTACATTCTGTGGGTGACAGGACCTTCTCTAGCTGCACCCCAGAGCTCTGGATTTGTATCCCCAGTGATATCAGTCACCTACCCTGAGTGCATTTAAATCTAACCTCAAAACCTTTTTCAGAAGAATTAGTGTCTGTATCTGCTTCATTTTCTAATTGTGGTAGCACTTCTAACTGCTTGTCTTTCTTTTATGTATTTACTTTGTAATCTGTGGTCCTTATAACTGTTTTTACATCTACTGTATTGCTTTATTGCTTTGTCACTCTTCTCATTCGCTCTTTGCTAAATGACTTTTCATACTAATCTGATCAATCTAACTGCTTATTTTCTGTGCTTTCTCTATCCTGTTAGATTTACAATTATTCTGAAATTTTTCTTCTTGAAATGACTCATTTTTAAATACCTTTTTTCACTGTTAATATCTTGCAGCAACTATGCGACAAAATATACACTTAGCTCAACCTGACAGTTCATCCTGCTACCAACATTGAATAAAAAAATCTTTAGATTTCTATATTTGTCTTTATCTAGTGGTTTCATTAGTGACACAGGCTAAACTTTCTTGGAAAAATGTATTTTATGTGTTGCGAAAAACTGACTTGCTTTAACAAAATATATTTACAGATCCTTTCGCCTGGCAATCTACCTGAATGCCCAACTATCTGTGAAGCCCTCCATGAAACCATGTTTGCTATTAATTCATTTGGATCTCACTGACAGAATTGCTGTTTTTTATGCGTGCTAAGTTTCTGATTCCTCACTCTGTTTCATGTGTAGAGATGGATAAGACTTTATTGATCCCAAAGGGAAATGGACGTACATGTTCATGAACATGTTTGCATGTTCTTTTGTAATATACACTTTTTGTGATTTTTTTGTATATCTAAGCAAGTGTTCCTGCATCCCTCTTCTGCACTATGTATAGTCATGGCTTTTTTCTGTTTGCTTATTTCAAAGTAACACCTGCTCCATTTCTAAAACTTTTTGCTCTTGTGCATTTTTGTATTTTTTACACCTCTAGCACTTTAACGTCCTGAATTTATATTTGCCTTAATTTGTAGGACGAATTTTAGTTTTAGCCTTAAAAAGCTTCAGTTTTCACTATCTTTTGTTTCTTGTCCTTCAACTGTTATTATTGATCATCGAAGTATTGTACTTGACATGACTTGATTCACCCTTTCCTGAACATCTGTGAGTGGCAGAGATAGTGCTGTCTCTGGTGCGATCTTTTGCAGCTGACATTTCACTGTTTTAAACGAATAAGAAATTAGATTGCTCATAAATCACTTATTCTAAATAAACACAGCGTAATTGCTCTCTGAAAATGTTTTCTTGTTCGTTTTGGAGACCTTGATCGAAACTGATTTTAGATATCAGAAAGGATTTATTTTCTCTGTGTATTTCTGTGTACGTATTTCCTACATTGCTTTGTCGAGATTTTAACTTTATATTTAGGCTCAGATTTCAACTATAAATCTCACACTAATTACTAGCGGTAAATACTGATGTTTTGCTCCCTCTTACCACAAAAATCTATATGTATTGTATCTGGGATGACCTAATTTTTGTACGTGTACCTACTGTGATTCGGAAACGGAACGGTTAAAGATGGCGACAAGTCAGGCACCCAGAGGGAGGGGGAGAGGGGGTGCGTCTTCCTGCCTCCATAACTAAAATGCCAAATAGGAGTGGCTTAAGCGATGTACACAGTCATGTAACTGACAGTTTGAGGTAGCCTATCGTATAGATTTCGCTTTGTTGCTGATAGATTAAGCTTTCGAAACTCAGCCCCAAATTCATGTGACTGATTTTTCACCCTGTTTCATTGGTTAAACGCAATGATCACATGCACCACCATGGTAACTTGGATGTGTAGTTTTTAATTCAGTTTGAATTATAACTGTACGTACTGTCTTCATATTTGGCAAGGGCTTTAAAGAGAGGGCGCGCCAAAAATATTCGATGCCGTCGTCCTGGAAGAATTTGACCTCAGAACGTTTGACTAGCCTACTGTATGTTCCTAAATTAATATCATTTATGACCTTCTATCTATATACCTTCTTCTGCTCCTCTTCTTTTTATGCTCAGCTACTTAAATTTCCCTTTAGCGGTAAAATTTCCTATAAATATTCAATACTAAGCGGATTAAAATGTGCACAGTAAAGAAATTAAATGATTAAATCTTTTCACTACCGACTAATGCACCATGAGTGCCCGTCGGTACCGTGCATTTTGAATGTCTGCATCTGTATAATAAAGTTTATTATTATTATTATTATTATTATTATTATTATTATTATAATAAAGGTCTTGTCTTCTTGTCCTGTGTTTTCAGGCTCAGAGGCCAGTGTTCTCCCTGATGCTGGGGAAAGGGCTCCTCTTGAACAGCAGCACAGTGAGGAGGAGGAGTGGAGCTCCAGTCTGATGCAGGAGACAGAGATCACTGCTGCAGAAGGGAAAGAGACACTCAGTGAGCAGCACACAGAGAGCAGACAGAGTGTGGAGGATCTGGACTCTGTGCCCATGATGAAGACGGAGCCTGAGAGTGGGACACCTGGACTCTTAGTATGTGATGCTTTTACAGAGAAGATTAATAATCAGGACACGAACAATATGTCACAAGGTTGTAATGAACTTTACTGTGTCTCTGTACAAGAGCTCAAAGAAGAACTGAGTGAGTTTAATCTTACAGATAAGGACATGGAGCCCCAGTTGATTGACCCCGCAGAGCTGAAGAAGGAGCCCCAGGTGATTCAGACTGCTGAGCTGCACACTGAAGGACACGATGGAGAAAACAAATCTCAGTTTCAGAACAGAGAGCAAAATCATTCCATGAAGGATTTGCAGAATAAGAAACCCCAGCATGATCAGACAATGAGGAAGAATCACTCAAAGCCTTGCTCAGATGGAGTGGACAAACTGCCATTACAACACAGGGATGAGCAGCCTTTTTGTCAGTCTAGAATTTCAAAAAACCTTCGCTCAGGAGAGAAATCTTTCACTTGCCGTCAGTGTGGGAAGAGTTTTAGTCAGTCACACAACTTAAAAAGACACCAGGGTATTCACACAGGAGAGAGACCATTCAGCTGCAATCAGTGTGAGAAGAGTTTTAGAGACTCAAGTGCCTTAATAGTCCACCAGCGCATTCACACAGGAGAGAGACCATTCAGCTGCAGTCAGTGTGGGAAGAGTTTTAGTCAGTCAAGAACCTTAATAGTCCACCAGGGCATTCACACAGGAGATAAATTATTCAGCTGCTGTCAGTGTGGGAAGCGTTTTAGTCAGTCACACTACTTAAAAAGACACCAGCGTATTCACACAGGAGAGAGACCATTCAGTTGCAGTCAGTGTGGGAAGAGTTTTAGAGTCTCAAGTGCCTTATTAGCCCACAATCGCACTCACACTGGAGAGAGACTGTTCAGCTGCAGTCAGTGTGGGAAGAGTTTTAGTAAATCAAGTAACTTAAGAGCCCACCAGCGCACTCACACAGGAGAGAAACCATTCAGCTGCAGTCAGTGTGGGAAGAGTTTTAGTCAATCACATGACTTAAAAAGGCACCAGCTTGTTCACACAGGAGAGAGACCGTTCAGCTGCAGTCAGTGTGGGAAATGTTTTAGTCTTTCAAGTAACTTAAGAGCCCATCAGCGCATTCACACAGGAGAGAGGCAATAGAAAACACTAGGGAGGAGATCACACACCTATCTACATCAGTGGAACTGCAGTGGAGAGGGTCAGCAGTTTCAAGATCCTGGGAGTTAACATCTCAGAGGACTTAACCTGGACCCACCACACTAAAACCATGGTCAAAACAGCACGGCAGCGCCTATTCTTTCTCCGTAGGCTAAAGAGGTTTGGCATGCCATCACATATCCAGGCCAACGTCTACAGGTGCACTATTGAGAGCATCCTGACTGGTTGCATCACTGCCTGGTATGGGAACTGCTCCGCCCGGGATCGCAAAGTACTGCAGAGGGTGGTGAAGTCAGCACAGCTCATCACCGGCTGTGAGCTACAAAACATCCAGGATATCTACTCAGCTAGATGTCTGAAGAAGGCCAGGTCCGTTCTCAAGGACCGCAGTCATCGCAGTCACAAACTATTTTCCCTCCTACCATCTGGTTAACGGTACCAAAGTATTCGGTCCAAGTCCAACAGACTACGGAACAGCTTCTACCTCCAGGCAATCAGACTGCTAAATAGCCAACCTCCAGCTCCTTTAGCAAATCACCTGTAATGGCTACATGGACACACAGTTTTCACTGTATTCAGCATAACTGCACTACTTGTATATATTGCATACACCATGGACACATAGCAGCTCTACTCATATTGAGTTTTATTAAATTTCTATTACATCTGTTATTATGTAACCTTATTTTCATAATCTCAATTTTGTGATTTTTGTGTTTTTGTGATTTCTGTGATTCTTGTGATTTTTGTGAGCTTGCAGAAAAGACATTTCATTGCCAGCAACTACTGCTGCATGCTCTGTTGTTGTGCATTTGATAAATAAACTTTGAAAATAAATTGTTGCAGTCAGCGTGGGAAGAGTTTTAGTGACTGAATCACCTTAAGACACCACCAGCGCATAAGATAAGATCACTTTCTCACATTAGGATTTTGTCTTCTCACAACACTCTCACTATGAGGCCCACAGATAGGAAGAGAAGCTAGGGGTCAGCATCTCTGGTGTAGTTGTGGTTAAGGGCCTTGCTCAGGGGCCCACCAGCATAGGATTTCTCTGCCAGCTGTGGGATTTGAACCAGCAACTTTCCACCCACAGATATACATCCTTAGCTACAGAGCCACTGCACCTAATCACACCAGAGAGGGACCTTCCAGCTGCAGTCAGTGTGGAAAGGGTTTTATCCAGTCAGGTGACTTAAAAATACACCGCTTTAGTCACCACTTTAGTTTTTGATTTAATCATAGTCTTAGTCAAGTCAATTGAAATGTCTATTAGTTGAAGTAGGTAACTGCGTCAGCATGTGACATCTGTTAAAGGTTCCTCAGCTGACACTTTGCGTTTTCTTCTCTTTTCAGCATGGAACAAACCTGTACTTGTTCCTAAAATGTCTATTAGTTACTTTGTAGTCACCCACTTTTGATTTAGTCTAGTCAACTAAATGTTGACTATAATTACTCTTACTTATGGTTGATTAGAACAGAATTGGTTCTAGTCATGCAGTTTACTTTATGTGTATAATAACATGTATAAAGATTTACATGTTAGGATGAGCTATTATATGAGCGATTACATTAGGATGAGCGATCCCTCCTCAGCAAAGGGCTCAGTTTTGTACCAGTTCCCAGGAAGCTGGACATCCCCCAGACCAATGTCGACCTTAACCGCTTTTACCGCAGGATCCGTCTCAGAGCACATTTTGCCGACAATTCCTCTTCACAGGCAGCTGATAACAACCCGGTTATTGATGTCATTAACAACATTAATCCCAAACAGAGCTGTTGGACTCCCTCCTCTGGCCGTTTTCCACCAGTTGATTATTTCATCAACCAATGCACTAATCAAGCTCCCAAGGCACTCTCTATACCCAGTAAACATAGGTCTAACCTCACCCAAGGAGAAAATCAGGCGCTCCAGTCTCTCCGCAACAGGGATGATATCGTCATCAAACCAGCGGACAAAGGAGGTGCTGTTGTGGTGTGGCATAAGGATCTGTATGTCTTTGAAGCCTAAACAACTAACTGACACTAACTGACACTTCTGCCTACCTCCCTCTCCAACAGGACCCTACCACTGACTACCAAAAGGAAGTGGTATCCACCATTTCCCTTCTTATCAGCGGTAACGAGCTCCCCCAGGAGGCGAACCGGCTCATCATGGAACATCCACAGGTATCTCAATTTTACCTCCTCCCCAAAATCCACAAACCGGACACCCCTGGACGGCCCATCGTATCAGCATGTAACTGTCCAACTACTTACATCTCAGCCTTTCTCGACAGCCTCATGAGACCGCTGGTTGAAGATCTTCCCTCATACATCAAAGACACCAACCACGCGCTCCAACTTTTCAATGATTTCCAATTTCAGGGTACCGAATGCCACATTTTTACCATGGACATCACATCTCTGTACACCGTCATTCCCCATAATGATGGCCTTACAGCCCTCAAGCACACGCTGGACAAACGCACAGTGCTTGATCCACCCACCCACACCCTGGTACGCCTTGCAGAATTGGTCCTCACACTGAACGCATTCTCTTTCAATAATCTTTATTACAAAAAGGTCAGTGGAGTTGCCATGGGCACCAGAATGGGACCTAGCTATGCCAACATTTTTTTCGGCTGGGTAGAAGAACGCTTCTTCGCTTCCTACACTGGCTATGTCCCTGACTTCTATAAACGATATATTGATGACTGCGTTGGTGCCGCCACATGCTCCAATGATCAGCTTGAGTTCTTCCTGCACCATTTCACCAACTTCCACCCGTCCCTCAAATATACGGTTAACATATCTTCCACCACTCTTCCGTTTCTAGACATCCACTTGTCTATCAACTACCCCCGTAGACATCCACTTGTCTACCAACTGTCCACTCGAAGCCCTCGAAATGTACTCATTTTTCATCAACAGAGAATACCCCAGCAGTGTGATTGACAGGGCCCTTGCCCGAGCCAAAAACACCCCCCAGACCATCAACCTGATCAGGAACTCTCGCCGTAACAACCGCATTCCTTTCGTGCTTCCTTACCACCCTAACACACTTCCTATCCCCAGGACCATTAACCACAACTTTTCCATCCTACAGAATGATCCCTCCATTGGGGCCCTCTTTTCTGATCGCCCTATCATCTCATATCCGCCGACCACCTAATCTGCGTAACCTCCTTGTTCACAGCTCCCTTGACCGCCCTCAACAACCATCTACACCAGGCACTTTCCATTGCAACAGAGCTCGCTGTATTAGTTGCAAGTACACAGCCACCACCACACTCATTCAAGGCCCTTCAGGACAATTCCGGATCACCCAGACAGCATCTTGTATCTCCAGCAACCTTATTTACTGTATCTCTTGCAGTGAATGCCCAGCCATCTACATTGGAGAAACAGGAAGGAGAATCGGAGACTGCTTCAGAGAACATGTCAGGGCTGTGAAAATTAAAGATCTCTCCAAGCCCGTTGTTTCTCATTTCACCTCTGACGGCCACGACCACTCTAATCTCTCCGTCTGTGTTCTCAAAGACGGTTTTCCGAACTCATACATCAGAAAGACCACCGAAACCAAAATTATTCTGCAGCTAGGATCACACATTCTCCCTTCTCTTAACGACAGACTACTGTTATTTTTAATTTTCTCGATTCATTGGAAGTTTCATTTCACACCTCTCTGCACCCATTCTGACTTCACACCTCTTGATTGGGCTCTCTTTCTGTCCCCTGCTCCCGCCTCTCACTCCTCTGTTCTCCCGCTACTTTACCTTTGCCTACTGCACTGTCTCTCTCACACCTGAAGAAGGCTCCACGGCCGAAACATTGTGTTCTCTTTCTTCTTTTTTTCAACATGGAATAAACCTATAACTTGTTCCTTTTTTAATCAAAATAATATTAAGACCTGTATGTATTCAAATAGTATTATCATTATTTATACTTACGCATCAAAAGACGATTGCTGAGAAAAACATGACAGTATTTAACCTAAATGGCAAACAACAAATATCAGCAATGCATTGTGGTATATAACCAGAAAAGATGCTGTGTTAGATGTGTTTTCAATTTCAATTATATATGCATTTATTAACGTTGTCAATATTATTACGGTTGCAATTTAACCGTGGTGAGAATCCCTGCCTGTCATACAAGAGAGTGGGGTTTGATTCCCGACAGGGAGCTAAGGAGCTTTTTCTATGACCTGTTTACAATTTAAACTGTAGTGTGAGACACCTTTCTTCTACAGAAATCTATTTTTTTTAAAGGAGATGAATTGGTTATAACAACACAAAACATCAAAGTGAAGTTGCTTTTCAGCAACTCCTTGGCTACATGGGAATTTTGTTTTTTTGACAGTAGGGTCATTTGCAAAATTAAACAAGGAATTGATTCACTCCTGTGGAATACTGTATAAAATGGAAGACAGGTTTGATATGGAAACAACTACACACATTTTAGTTTTTTTTCCAATTGTACTCCCATCAAAGTGACATAAGAAAAGTCATTGTCAGAAGTGGGATATGAAAACAAGCCACCAGGGGAGACGGCTGTAATAACGTCACCAGAAATATATTGAAAACAAATGGGCTGTCACTAAGGAAATTCATAGAGAAATACAGGTCCCACCATAAAACACCATAAGGAGTGCAAAACATGTTAAGTTATTTCTGTACTTCATCAGTGTCGGTAAAAGAGGGACTCAAGGACACAAAGACTCTAGTTTGGGATTCAGGCTGAGAAAGGGAAGTGTGACTTTGGACACAGGGCATTGCAGAGAGGAACAAATGGCGCAACGAAACAAAATGCCAAAACCCCAGATTGAACCAGGGACCTTTAGAGCATCAGTCTAAGGCTTTCTCAGCTGAGCTATTTCAACCTCTGTGTACGATCCAACCTCTGCTGTCTGCAGTAGCCTCCCAAAGTTCCAGCATGAGTGCACAAAGAGGAGTGGTAGAGTGTTACTGCAATGTCATTCAGAAGGGTAGTGATCCAGCTCAGCTCTCTGAGGTTTGGTAGATACATCTTCTTCATGAGTAATGTAGGATCAACGTCTTCAGGCTGGAGGAAGGGCTTGCATTTTGGCAGTAGTAACTGACTGAGTAGTGACTTCTAGGACCTGGTCTTATCAGGTTGCTTTGCCACGTTTGTCAGTTCTGCTGAAAAGACCTGTCTCTAGGAAATTGAGGAAGCAGAAGAATGACTATGTGAAAGGTGACATGATCTGCTGGCTGTTTGATGTGATCATGAATGACACAGGAAATTCGAATTCTTGCAATAAAACAAAACAAGATCCATAAAACACTGGTGGGAGTGCAAAATGTGAGAAGATAAAAAGACACCTGTTTCTGCCCAATTTCAAACAGGGGATCTTGCACATGTGTGATGAACGTGATAATCACAATATTACAGAAATGACAGCAGCATTGAACATGGCGAGACGTAAAAGATTGTTAATTCCCTTCAAATACTCACAGTGTGTTTATTCTGCTGTATTAATTTACTGTGCTCATCCGGCAGTAACAAACCTGTTATCTACACACTGCTCCCAGGTGACTCCACATTCTACAGCTCTCTAGCAAAAGAGGAAGTCAGACTACAGAAATGGAGAAAATCTCCTCTTCAGAATGTGGAAATATATTCCTGAGAGAAGTCGTTTCTTGAAGTTTAACACTCTCTGCAAGTCACCCATTCCCACCTTGCGCAGTGCAGTGGTTATCACATTCTCTTAACACACCAAAGGGTTTCAGTTTGAAAGCGGGCGAAAACAAGTGATCACTTTTTGCACATTTGTCACTGGTGAGGTTGCTTTATGGGTCTATTTTCTATACTGTGCTGATCAATTGGAAATCAAATGGCAAAAAAGACCCATTCCCACACCTAAGGTCAAATATTAGGAATCAAAACTGCTCGATTGTATGGAAGCACACAGCTTTATTAAGATGTCCAAGTGCAAGATCTTTTTATTCATAGAAGACCCTATTTATGTTACATGAGAAATATTAATATTAATACAGAATCTTTTTTCACCAAATAAATGGGCTTCCTGACTTCAGAAAGCCTTCTAGACAAATACTAAAAGAGCAAAAATTCCATTTGGTCAAAGAAATGAAAACACATACCCTACCAAACCGTGAGTACAGGCCATTCAGGGTGATAATACAGAAACATTTATAATTCAACAAATAAAACCTGTCAACTGGTAATCACCACTTATCATAAAAAATAAGTAGCAATACACAGTAGGGGACTCTTGAGTGCAAGTTAAATCCATGCAAGAAGGGGGTTTAGTGTTGTATTTCCAAATCAGATATGCAAATGAGAGATCTGGCCCAGCCAATCTCAAAGCTCCCTTGGTCTGGAATGGAGCTGCTCCCCTCTTCTAGTTATTCACACTGGAGTTAGGTTACATATTAGCACATTTCATCTAACAGTTGCTCCAGAAACAAAAACGTAAACAAATGACCTGGAATGTGACCACACCTATTAGAATGTAGTTCAACAGATAACTTGTAAACCTTGTCATAAGATTTTTTTTGTTCTACAAAATATACTTTATTCCGCAAAAAAAACATCTCAAAAGGAACATCTCACACATTTTAACACTCCATGTAATAAATAACAACGGCGGAACGGAGATTGATTGTCCGTTATCAATCTTTGCAAGTGGGGGCGAATTTGCGCAATTAACAGAGTCCCTCCAAACCTAGCACTTGCTATTGTCCTTTAATCCCTGTATAGGGCCCAAAGTCCTTTCCAGCGCTCCCTCACCGTGGGGAAACCCCATTTGGCGACTAGGCGCTTCGTCCTCCTCCTGAGGTCTGATGGGCTCCCGCAGCGCCCGACAGAGGTTGCAGTAGAAGATGCAGTCGAGTTTCATGGGGAAATGTGGGACATCTCGACCCCCTTCCTCGACCGGCTGACACATCCGTGATGTACTCATACTTGCCGCCCCAGACGAAGCCGAAGTTCATCCCTTGCAGCGCTCGTCTGAGTCTGGCCGGCAGCGTGTACACCACCGCCAGGTAAACCAAAGCCGGCAGGATGTCTGCTTTCAACACCATCACTTTCCCTGTGTAGGACAGCGACCGCGTTTTCCACAGACCCAGCTTCGCGTTCACCTTGGCGATCCTCTTGGTCTAGTTGTTGGTCTCGTTGTCCTGGCTCTGGAAGGAAACCCCCAGTATTTTGAGGGGCTCCGTGCAGAGCACGAGACCCTCCGGCGCCGTCGTCCTGTACTTCCAGGGCCCGAAGAACTTCAGTTTGCTCTTTCGGCGGTTGAGTTTCGACCCCGAGGCTCTGGAGTATTGCTCCATGACCTGCAGGGCCCTCCTCAACCCCCTGTCCGACCTCAGGAACAGCGTCGTGTCGTCGGCGTACTGGGAGATCTTCTGGGTTTCCCCCGCGCCTCCCGGTATCTCCAGGGTCCCGTCACACCGTCTCTGCTAAGGGCTCTTGAAGAGCAGGGAGATGATGCCCTCCCTCATGGTGTCTCCGAGTTTCACCCAGCGGAAAATCTCCTGCGCCACTTCCACCAGATCTGCCGCCAGGGTGTCCCAGAAGCAGGTGTAGAATTCCTTGGGGATTCCGTCCGGCCCCGGCACCTTGCCATTCTCCATGGACAAGAGCGCCGCCTTCAGCTCCTCGGCCGCGATCGGACCCTCCAAGTCCTCCCTCGCCTCCTCAGGTACTCGTGCCTTCAGCTCCTCCAGAAAAGCATCGCCTGCCTCCACCTCCGTCTGCTTTTCTGAAAAGAGCTCCGTGTAGAAAGCTGTGGCCGCTTCTACCTTGTCGCTCTCGTCCAGCACTTCCTCTCCATCTCCCCGTCTCAGGCCGTGGATCACCCTCTTTTTCTGGGCTCCTCGGACCTGATTGAGTTTGCGGAGCCTCTCCTTCAGGTCCCGTGCCCGGGCTGAATTGAAGGCTCCTCCCCCGTTAGCCGAGCTGTACTCCTCCTCTAGTTGTCTCTGGAGTCGTGCAGCTTCCTTCCTCTCCCTGGCCGCCTTCCGTCTGCAGTACGTCTGCGCCAGGGTTCGGGTCCTGTCTTTCACTGACTCCCACCATTCCACCACGGAGCTGTAGCCGTCTGTCAGATCGCCCCAGCTCGCGTAGTCTTTCCGGAACAGTGCCCTGAAGTCGTCTTCCTCCAGTATCTCCCGGTTCAGCTTCCAGTACCCACCACCGAATGCCGGCAGGCTGGTGTTAGCCACCACCGTCAAGCGCTCGTGGTCGGAATACCACGCCGGGGACACCGTCGCCGACTCCAGGGAGCAGGTCGTGTGCAGGAAGATGTAGTCCAGGCGGCTGCACACTCCCCGGGAGTTTTTCCAGGTTGTTCCGGCGTCGTTAGGGCGACACCGTCTGAAGCCGTCTACTAGGGAGAACTGCTTAAGTAGCGATTCCAGCTCTGCCGAGCTAGCGTCGCTCCCCTTCTCCCGGTCGACATTGAAGTCCCCGCCAAGCACCACCTGTCTGTTAGTGGTGCAGCAGCTGGCCAGGTCAGCAAACACTTCCTTCAGGATAGAGGGTTCTGTTGGAGCATAGACGTTAATTGCTCTCAACTTCTGCCCCCTCCAGTCGATGTGTGCGACCAGGATCCGGCCCTGCACCACCGGGAAGGAGGAAACCAGCGTCATCTCTGGGTTTCCGAGGACGATTCCCACTCCGGAAGAGTGGACCCCTCCTACACTCCAGCATGATTCTCCCTTCATCCATTCCCTGGTGAATGTCAGCTTGTCGCATTCATCCTTCAGGTGGACCTCCTGTAAGAAACAAACTGAGAGGCCAGATCATGAAAGACTCCCCGTCTTTTCAACGGGTCTATTAGCCCTCTCACGTTAGTTGTTAGAAAGGTAAGTTTCACAATCATGATTAAACAAGTGAAAGTTGAACCTCCTCTCTTTGTGCTTACAGTGGAAAACTTGGGAGTCTACATCTGGGCACTGTTTAGCCTAGATGTAGCTCCTCTTGTCTGGGTCCTGGGGGGAATATGCTGGGCTCCCTCCAGGTCTCGCTGGGGACTGAAAGGTAAACATGCTGGACAGGTCCAGCCCTACCATCAGTCCCGGCTCCAGGGCGGCTTCAAAGTAATCCTCGTCTTCCTCGAGGATACTCTCCGCCACCGCTTTGGGAAGGCTTTTTTCTTCCCTTTCTCCAGGAGTTTCGGGGACCTCCAGTTGCTCCTGGGCCTCGGGGGAAGGGGGCTCCACTTCCTGGGCTGCCTCTTCCTGTTGTTCCTCGGCCTCGGGGGAGGGGGTTCCGACATCCTGGGCTGCCTCTTCCTGTTGTCCCTGGGCCTCGGGGGAGGGGGTTACCTCTTCCTGGGCTTCCTCCTCCTGTTGTCCGTGGGACTCGGGGGAGGGGGGTTCTGTTTCCTGGGCTGTCACTTCCTGTCGTCTTTGGGCCTTGGGGGGGAGGGTTTCCATTTCCTGGGCTGCCTCCTCCGGTTGTTACTGGGCCTCGGGGGAAGAAAGTTCCGTTTCCTCTAGGACGAGGAAACGGTTCTCCCTTACCACTCTTTTCTTTTGTCCTTCCGAAGGTGGATCCGCCCTGCATCTCTTCTCCCGCTTTCTCTTTCCCTTCTTGCTGGGAGTTATTAGGGCCCTTTCTCCGGTCGGCCATTTTGTCCGTCGTCCTGGCAGCCATCTTGTGGCACTGGTGCAGCTGGGGGTGTGGCCTCTGCAGTTTCGGTTCTCTGCGGGGGAGGTGCGGGTTCTTTGTTCTCACCTCTCTCCCTTTGTCTTGAGACCGGTTTCTGCCCGCCGGCTTCCACCACCTGCGCAAATGAAGGTTTGCTTACCTTGCATTGGTGAAGGAGGTGCCCCTCTTTGTTACAGTTGTGACATCTGACGATGTCACACGTGTTCTCCTTGTGGCATCCTGGGGTAGTAAAGGTACCCCCTTTCGGCTCCGATGTTGAAGCGGGCCGGGGGGTGCTGGAAACCGTCGACGACCTCTGGGTCCTCTTTCAGGAGGACTCGGTACTGGCGTTTGCCATACCAGACGCCGCAACTGTCCCTGATCTCCGTCGGTTTGCCCACCACAGTTACATACCTCCCTAGGTACGCTGTTACCAGTTCCATTGGTTCATAGGGGTTGTATGTGAGGACTGTGATGGTCCTCTGGTTTGTCTTCCTCATAGGCTCCGGCCTGAAATCAGAGAAACCGGGGTGCTTACCTTTTTCTCTGATCATTTTCGTTGCCTTTTCATATGAGGCGTCCGTGGCCATGTAGGTCTCCATGTATCTCTCTGCCTTGTTGTCTTGCAGGCAGTAGAGATCTCCGGCCACCAACTGCAGGATCCCTCTCAGGAAGGTAATGAAAAAGGATTTCGCAGTTGGCATCGTCTCTGTTTTCTTGGTCCAGTGGAACCGGATCAGTGTCTTCTTGTCTGCCATCTGGAAAGGAGAAAAAAGAAAAAAGGAGAGAAAGAGAGAGAGCAAGGTCCTGTGGAGAGGAGGGTTTAGCTGCTAAAGGAGCAGCGAGGGAGCCCTGGCCTTTGTCCTTGTGGGCAAAGCCCAGCTAGGTGCAGGCGCAGGAGGAGAGAGAGAGAGGGAGCGGATAATGCTTCCGAGTCTCCAGGAAGAAACTAAGAACTGCGGGCAGGCCACGAGTACCTACTCCCCGCCAAGAGGCCAAGGAGGCAGAGAGAGAGAGAAGAAGCGGATAGCGCTTCCGAGTCTCGAGGAAGAAAGCAAGCACTGCGGGCAGGCCACGAGTACCTACTCCCAGCCAAGAGGCCAAGGAGGCGGAGCAAGAGAAAGGGGGAGGGGAGAGGAGAGAGCAGAGAGAGAGAACGTTGCTGCCGGATCCCACCCAGCTCAGCTGCTGCTTGGCCTTAACCCCCTAGGCTCAACCTAGGGCGATACCAGCTCAAGCACTCTTCAGGATCTTCGATCGCCTTCTAGAACTTTGGAAAGACAGGAACTGCGGGCATGCCACTTGAACTTGATCTTAGCCAAAAGGCCGATAAAATTGGATTCCAGCTCACTGGCCCTGCAAAACTTAGTTCAAGACTTTAAACTCTCAGACACATATAGATGTATATATCCCACAACAGCAGGATATACATGGTCAGGGAGGAATAGCAGCTCCAGAACTGACTATTGCTTTGCCTCAGAGAGAGTGAAAGTTGTTGGGGTCACTCTTCAGCCTGTCTTCTTCTCAGATCATCAAGCTTTAGGGTGTAGAGTGGAACTCCAGGGCGGGACTTTCTTTGGCCCAGGCCTCTGGAAACTCAACACAAAGCTGCTAGAGAATGACGGGGTAGTATCCTGCTACAAGGAGAAACTATCACAGTGGCTGTCCTTGCAGTGTCTGTATGGGTCAGTAGGAGGATGGTGGGAGGAGGTGAAGGTGAGGACGAGGGTCTTTTTCATGGCTGAGGGAAGGAAGGCTGCCAGACGGAGAGGAGTGTTAGCCAGGAAACAGAGGCAGCTGCAGCGTCTCTACACGATGCTGCACAGTGGCTTCGATGTGCTCGAGGATATCACCCTTTTAAAAAAGGATGTCTGGAGCATAGCGGAAGAAAGTAGTCGAGGAGTGCTGTTAAGAAGCTGAGTGCAGTTCTTGAAAATGAGAAGTGTACTCGCTTCTTTTTCAGGAAAGTGGTAGGCTCCAAGTCTGTCATGGAAAGTGTAGTTGATGAGGAGGGAAGAGAGAGTACAGAGCTGAGTGCTATCCTCTCCTGAATTGAGGCCTTCTTGTCACGGACGTCCAAGGGGCCTAACCGTAGGTAGCAGGAGGGCGGAAAAAGACCCATATGCGTAGCGGCGAGACGGGAAAAAGGCCCGGGCCCGTATAGAAACCTGTGGCCTCAGGGAGCGGATGTGGGGCGCCCTGGTGCTAGGCGGGTCTCAGGACATCCAAACGTCAGTGCTGAGCGAGGACAGAGTGCAAGACCCGGAAATATTTAGCCAAAGGGAAAGAGAGGGACAGGAAAGACAGCAGACCAGAAACAAGGGACAGGACAGAGAAGGACCGCCCTCTGGCTGCATAGGGCGTGACACTTCTACACAAGACTGTACAGCTCTACAGAGGTAAAGGATGAAGAAATTCATTTTTTTACCTCAAAGCTAGAAAACATTTTGAGTGAAGAAGATAGGGAAGTACTTGAGGAGGATTTGACAGTAGAAGAGCTGAGAGGCTATTTAGAGCTTACAGAAGGGGAAAACTCCGGGTACTGACAGGCTCCCTAGAGGGGCGTCTGCTTTTACAACTTGCATGAATGAAGGCAAAAAAAAGCCAATCGATGTGAACGAACGGCGCTTTACAGAGGAGTACTGCCTGACTGGATTGTTGATGAACGACAGAGGCCACTCCGACCTCTTCTCGGTTTTCTTCAGTGACTTACTAAGGATCTTCTTCACATTCACCCATGCAGGGGAAGCCAGTTACACCAAAGCAAACGAAGGAAAGTGCATTTCAAGCAGAGACCAGGAGGGACTTGTTTACACTGAGAGTGGTCGGAGAATGGAACAATGCGCCCAGCCCTGTTGCTGGAGCCGATTCTTGATGAGATCTTGGGCTCACTAAGAGGCCCCCGCTGGATGCTAATCTTTCTGTTGTTCTTGCAGGTCCTGCGCTGCTTTTGAGCCGACAGAGCTCGTCCTGGTCTGTCGGCACAGCCCAATTGCAAATGATCGGCTCCGCGTACAGAAGGAACGTGCGTTTGGTACAAGAGTGCATGAAGGCACCGGAAACACATTGGGAACAAATGACCGGTCGCTCAGTCACCCAGTCTCGAACCAGGGACCTTGCGCATGTTAGGCGAACGTGAGAGCCGCTACACTACGGAAACCTGCAGGGACCGCTGCTGGTGTCTCGCTTGCGTTTCGGGCTGAGAAAGGGACGCGTCACTTTAGGCAGGGGGCGCTGGAGAGAGGAACAAAGGGTGTGATGAAACAAAATGCCGAAACCCAGGATCGAACCAGGGACCTTTAGATCTTCAGTCTAACGCTCTCCCAACTGAGCTATTTCGGCGGTGCGCAGAGCCCGTAGCCACCTGCTCCAGCCTTCCTGTGTTGCGGCATGAGCGCACCAAGAGGAGCGGGAGAGTGTTGCAGGAACGTCACTCAGAAGGAAAGCCACCCAGGTGCGCCCTCTGAGCTCTGTCCAGCGCATCTTCCTCGCATGGACTCCTGCCTGTGACGGGCAGGAAACAATTAGCAAGAAAGGAACGACACCCCATGGGTGTCTCATGACCACACCTTAGGTTGTGACACGTGCAGGTGTGAGGGGTTGCCGGGCTACTTTGGAGCAGAGCTCGGGCGGAGGGGGGGCGGGAAAGCAGACAAAGAGGTGACACCTCAAGGTCTGCACGATCACAGCTCTCCGCCGCCCCAGGCTTCCGCTCGATAAGCTACTGGACACACCCGCCCCTCCTCACACAGACCATGGAAAAGCCCCCGAGTGGGAGGGCTCTCTCTTCCTCCCAGAAGCTCTTGGACACGACGCACAGACATAGCGCGGGGAGCTGCCGCCTGCAAACACGGCTCCAGGCAGGACTCCACTCCGCAGGAGCCGCAGAGCAGGGGAGATGGGGGCAGCTTAGCTCCTGTGCAGAGACCTGAGCTGTTGTTGCTGCGGACGCTGTCTTTTCTGCACTCGGGGTAGGAGTGAATGTTGAGTTGCCCTTAGAAATGAAGCAGAGCACTTCAACGGCACGGGTGTGTGTGTGTGCGTGCGCCTTGGTGATTCTGGGAGACAGATCGAACCTGGGCTAAAAGAGAGGGGACTTAGCCCTCTTCCATTTGCTAGTTCAAAGTTGTACAACCCATTTGTATCTGCTAGGCGGCGCAGTCGTCGTCCACAAAGAAGACTTTGAAAAGCGTCAAAGGCAAGTCATTCCGAGTTGGTCGTTTGTGTTTTCCGTTCAGACGCGAAATGCTGAAATGATCTCTCGGCTCCTCGGTTGTCATTTCTGCTCCGTAAAGGAATCACAGCACACGTCGCCTTCCAGCACGGTGGGTCGGGACACGATGCCGGGGGTTGGAGAGAGCGATGTCTTCCTCGTTAGTATAGGACCTGTCACGCGGACCTGTCACCTGTCCCCACCTGTCACGCGGAAGACCGGGGTACATCAGGACGCGCATTGAAGTGAAAGCAGGATGCGCTGTGACATGCACTGTGCAGATCCCGCCACACTAAGAGGTGAGTGGGTCTGTTCGATCACAGTGCTAGGCGAATCCCCAATCCCCTTTTGTGCGTGGCGACAAAAGAAGTCTGTTTCCGCCCGGTTTCGAACCAGGGACCTTTCGCGTGTGAGGCAAACGTGATAACCACTACACTACGGAAACGGTGGTAAGAAGTGCCCAGCGGCCCAGCACTGAGCTTCGTCAATGCGATTCAGCTGCTTCCAGTGCCTTTATTGGAGTGCGCTGATGGACCGTGCTCTCTCTCCAGAGACCAGCACGCCTGTCATGGACGGAGCAGGAAAGGCGGCGCCACATTCTTCAGCCCTCTCCACGCAATCGACGAAATCGGGCTACTGAAGTGGAGAAAATCGCCTCTCCAGAAAGTGCAAATATCATCTTGTATAAAACTTATTGCCGAAAGTCAGCCCTGTCTACCAGAGTAACCCTCCCACCTCCTGCAGCGATGATCAGCTCGTCTCACACGCGAGAAGTTTCGGCTGGAAACAAGCGCCCCCTCTTCTCGCACGTTTTGCACGTTCGAGTAGTTTTAATGCGGCTCCTTCGTACACGGTGCTGATCTTTTGGAAAGCAGGATTCAAAACTGACACGCATCAGCAGTGCACCGTCACAAGCCACACAGCACAGCCTGGCACCGAGCCAGAGAGCGCGGATTGGATAGCAACAGCCTGCAACTGTTTCTTTGTGCCCGCAGGAGATCTGAATCCCCAGAAATTGGATGAGTATTCAACTTCACTGCATTACAGCTCGAGAATTCAATTGTTATCCAAACCAGTTGATATCAATTTAATTCCTAAGAGTTATGTACTTGTTTTGAGTATCTAATGTAGAAGTTGTAACCAAGTTCACTTTACGAAACGGTCTTAATGAATGATATAAAGAACGTATGTCCTCTTGATATGTGTAACACTTTGTAACTGATTGAATATATATCTTTTGTATTCTGATAACCCTCTCGATCTGTTAGGTTTACATGCATATTCTATGTATTAATAAATGTATCCTCGTGTATTAGCACCTGTGTGTGTGCATTGTTTGAGTTATGTCGCATGGTTGGACTCTAAAGCCATCAAAAGAATCAACTTTGTGATTTACTGCTACAATTAATAATTGTCTCAGTAAATGCCCAAACCCTACAGAACTGGTGCCTTCAGAGAGCCACTACAGTTACATATTTGGCGTCCCTGAACGGCCGGTTTTTCTTACACTACAGAACCAATTTTAAAAACAATTGCGGCACACTACGATTCACACTGACTCAAAAGTGATCACGGCAGATGTTGTTCCCTGCATAATGCTGAAGGGACCAAAGAGCATTGCTGTTGGGAACACAAAATGAGGCTTTTTTATGCCTTGATGTTAAGCTGACAAAGACTATCTTGAAACACCTAGTTCAGTCTCTCGACAGACTGCCAAGCAAAGCTTTTACCCATTGACGTCGCAATAGAAGGAAGGTCTTAACCCACCAACACTTAGCAGCGGCAAGATTCAAACCTAACCCAGTGAAGAAAATGGAGCACAAACCCAGCACTTAGACCACCCAGCCACACTCCTTACACCTTACTCTTTTGGAGAACGTCGGGTGGGTTCAGCTCTTGTTGTGCGACGCGTGGAAATGACTGCATCTTCGTTTTCCGAGATGTTTCCTATCACATCTTTGTCAGCTCTGAATATAGTGCTTCTTTGGAGCAGGCTTCAGACCTTTTATTTTATTTATAAAGGAGGGCCATTCAGAAACATGTAATTCCTGTTTTAGAAATGCTTTGGGCGGTGTGTTTTATATAATGCACAAACAGTATTCTGATTGTATACTGTAGACCTGTGTAGAAATCATACTGGACGTGACTGGGATTCTGAAATGTTTCTTGAAAAGGTATTCAGGGCTGCTTGAATCTATAATAAAAAAGTGACCCGAAACTTCCTACCTTCCAATCACTGATGTCGCTCTCCCTAAACCTGTTACTGATGTTTTGCTGATGTGCAATGTGCCTTTACTCCTGTATTAAAAACGACCTCTGTTGTTGGGCGGAGTTGAAGGAGAACTAACTTCGCAGAAAAAGTACGTAACGATAAAATATTTCTGCGCGTGAAACACATCAATCGTTCAGCATTTCTAAAATGTTTAATTGAATTGACAAAGAAATCCTCTCCTTAAACTTCGAAAAGGATAATCTGTTAAGCCAGCAGGCGTAACACTGCAGTTGCCCGTTTCTCACAGGTGTTTGAAGTTGTGGATAACATTTAGCAGGTTTGGCACCATGGCTTAGCTGGTTAAGCCGCCTCACTAAAAACCGGGAGACCCTGGGTGTGAATCCCAGTGGTATCTATTCGTAGACAACAGGCCACTCATTGTCAATATTTATGGAGCTTAATTTAAAGACAACGGGAGAAGCATGAGTTACAGCTTTCTATAGCTGTTTTATATAGCGATGTATTAGTGTTGATCAAGTCAAATAAAGGACTTCTTAAGAGTCCACAGTTGAAAATGAACAAGCAGCCACAAGAAAGAAATTAGCACTGGACTGTGATCACATTACTCCTGTCCTGGACTCCTTGCACTGGCTTCCTGTCAACTTCAAAATCCTCATGCTCACCTATAAGGCTCTCCATGGCTTGACACCACAGTACCTGTCTGGGTTATCGCCCTACTCCCCACCTCACAACCTTGCTCTTCTAATTCTGGTCTCCTATCTGTCCCCCAGTCCATCTACACTCTATGGGTGACAGGGCCTTCTCCTGTTTTGCACCAAAGCTCTGGATCTTTATTCCCAAGGATATCAGAGAGTCACCTTCTCTAAACTCCTTCAAATCCAGACTCAAAACCCTCTTCTTTAGAAGAGCCTTTAATGAACTATTCTTTACCCCTCTGTTCCTACTGTATTTAATACCACCATCTATTGCCTCCTCTAACTGTGTATTCTCATCCTGCTTATCTTGTGTATTTTTTAACTTTATTGGTTTCATTCTGTAAAGCACTTTGAAAAGCCACCTTTAAAGGCACTATATAATGTATAGATTATTATTATTAATAATAATAATGAACAGCGCATTTAACACTGAGCACATGCGGTCCAAAAGGATTGCAAAGGTTGGGAATTAGCCTTTCACTCGTGTTGTTGAAGACCGTATCCTGGCTTTGTTGCAGGAAATGTCTGGATGCCATCACCGGATCAAGGAGAGGATCAGGGTTTTGGGAAGTCTTTTTGATGCCTGACACTGTGTGTTTCCTGGTTGTAACGGGTGTCATTCTGGACCTAAACAACAGAGAACACCGTTGAAAAAGCTGAACTGCCTAGCGGACACTTTGTCGCCTTCTTCTGACCTGTATTTAATGCGATTCTCTGAAAACTTGGCACGTTATATCTGTGCTACCTTTATGGAGGGCACACTCATAAGAATCATAGATTCGATCACAAGCATCTAAAAATGAGCCTGAGAAAATGACATCACGCTATGAGGCTGAATGGCACAAATTCTCCTGTTACTTCTGCAGCAAATGTGTGTTTTTTGCTTCTTAACACTGAGATAGTTGGAGATATTTGGCAGCAGTGGGATTCCAACTCACACCCCCAAAGAGACTAGAGCTTTAATCCACCTCTAAATTAAAAACTAGGTGACTTGTAATGGCTGGTAGGAGAGGAAAGGTATAAATGCTTCTTTTTTGGACAAAGTCTTTATCTTTTTTTTCACCAGTTGTTTTGATCAAATTATTGTAACGTAGTACCATATTAAGGTATAATATGTACATGAACGTCATGTCTGAGTCGATGATGGCAGCTGAGTATCGCTGGAGGACAGTTCATCATGAGTGGGTAAGCCTGCATAATGAAGGAGAAGAGATCGGCCTCTCTGACGCAGTGTCCAGTGACACTAACCTTCTGTCCTACTGTTCTCTGCTAATGTAGATGGTGAATGTTTATTTAGGTGAATGTAAGGTTTCATTCTTGTAAAATATTTCCGAGCACTTTTTTTGTTGCTGAAAATTAATCCTGTGCATTTGAATGAATTCCGATATTGTCACCTAATTCCATACATTGTTTCATCAAACTAGAACATTTAGAGGAGGTCAATTGCATTTATGAATTGCATAGTGATAGTATTTCTTTCCATTTAAATACTTCAGTCAAAAATGTAGAGAAGGTGCTCCTGTTTTCACCATTATAAGAACTGTGATGCACCAGTAATATTTACTCTCATAAAAGTATTGTAATTGTATTGTTCTGTTCTGTAACAATCTTGAGTGACACAAACCTTCTGTTTTACTGCACTACACTTCTCCAGAGGCCAGTTCAGCACACAAGGATCCTCAGTCAAACAAACACTGCAGTCGCTTGATAAACGCTATTTCTCATCCTTTCTCTTAGTGTCAGTGCTACTATTGTATGCAAAGGAGGCGACTTGACAATGAAATCTTAAAGAGAGTCTTCATGAAGGTGTGTGTCGGCAAGCTCTCCACCTGGCAATTGACTGGGCTTGTGAAGAAATCAATCTCATTCAACAACCATACAAATTGCACAGCTTAAGGCACATGAAGCGAAATCTGTGAGCTGATTGACACAAAACAATGTCACTTCACATTATCTGCAAAGTTGTTTTGCTTGTCTGACCACCTCTTCCTACTTTACAGTGAGCACATATATTTCAGTTTCTTTCCCCCATGTGGAGATGTATCCACTGCCAAAACTGCTGTCTGATTATTTAAATTATCTGTAAAACTGTTACATGACTTCATCTAATTGTAAATTTATAAGACGGTCTGTGAGACATTTGTGAGAGTAGCTGAATCCCAGGGCTGGTATGGAATCACACAGACAGGTCTTCTGTGTGATCTGAGTCCCACTGCTCAGAGCTACAGACTGGTCAAATGGTCACTATTGTAGACACGACCATCGGACCATCGGCTACAAATAATCAATATACCGATCATAGTGTCACTACTGGTGTTTATTACATAAATACTGTATATAAATAATAAGATAATTCCACACTCATAAAACATTTATAAACATTTTGGGAGGCTGACATACAGTAAAGAAAGTAATACTGAAGGGCTGGAAGTCCTGGAAAGCGTTAATAGATCCTTCTTGCTTTCGACCTGGAACAGAGCCCACAACTGCCAGATCAGTGACCCCTGAGCCCAGTTCACAGAGAGGAGAATCAGGAGCTCTTCTATGTCTCTAAGAGGGCTGGGAGGAAAGATAAAAGGGGGAAATGTCTGATATTGTTCATGTAGCAGCACTGATTGTCTGAATATCTTCTGGTTCTGGATTGTGAGGATAGAGAGCAGTACGGAGTTGAGATCCTGTCTGAGTGTGAGTCTGAGCTGTGAATCTGACTGAGAAGAGAATAATGATTTTTTATTCTGCCTGAGAATTTTCCTGAGAATTTTTTTCTTTTCCAAGTGGTGTTACATCCCCTTCAGATACTCTGCACAGACTGCCAGAGAGAAGAGGAGAGAGAGATGGACAGATAAGAGCACACACAGCAAGAGACACCGACATCTTGATTTACTTTGAAGCAAGTGTTAATTTCTTTTCTGGAACAAGTTGTTTCTGAACTTCAAGAAATTCATACAACTTCTGAAAGATAAAATACAAATCTTGCTTCTCAGGACAGAAGAAATGCTTCCAAAAAATGCCAGTGATTTTTTTCTCCTTTTAACGAAAAGTGGAGAAAAACAACAGCAGTGCAACTCTGTCGGCTTGATTTAGCTTAATACAAGTATTCACTTCCTTTTCTGTAGATTACAGCCTGCGAAAGATGAAATGAAGTTCTTGGTTACTCTTGGTCAGTGCAGAAGAAATACTGCCAGCTGGCAGGAAAATGACAGTATTTTATTTTCTTTAACTACAAACATGTGAGTTGTGAAAAGCAACGGGAATGTGTCCCTGTGCAGCTGTTAAACAAAGGGCTGGTGGGTCAAACGTACTCAGGGACGTGCTTCAGATTGTGATGATGTAAACAAAATCTCTGCTAAAAATTGAAGGGATTTCTTCGCAAACCCTCTTGAATGTGGCAGGAAATCTTCGTGTTTTACTCGTGTGCAACTACAACAAGTAAACAAATAAGTACCTAAGTCAATGTCCAAGAAAACCATCTTCACGTGTGGAATTTTTCTTTAACTGGCTGTTGGGAGAATTCATTTATACACCAGTTGTATCCTTAGCAAAAATATTTTAAAATTAGAACACAGATTTGTTGGAGAACTTGACAATCCTTGACAATCATTATTAAATGAGCATTATACAAATGTGCGTTGATATTTTTAATATGTACCTTAATTGTAATATATATATATACATAATTGCTTTGATATGGATGTTCATTTGAAGGAATTGAGGAAACTATGAAGGATCGCAGAACAACCAAAGATACATTTGGGCATCTGCTATTGGTAAAGATGAAAGAGTACCTTAAGTGTGAAGCTTTCATACACACGAGAGAAAAAAACAGTTTTAATGCACTTCATTAAACTGATGGTATGCTTATCAATCGTGCATAAAGTGTACATAGCAGAGGATGGTTTCGATCCATCGACCTCTGGGTTATGGGCCCAGCACGCTTCCGCTGCACCACTCTGCTGACAGCTGTTATAATGTGATTCAACACAACTGCTCTATCTTTGCTTTCTAAAAGTGCGCCCGAGATGAAAAGTCTAAACGGTAAACGCAGACGTCACTTTGAGCACTTGGTCTTTTATAGCACAAATCATCACCTGCTGCTCTACATGGGCGTGTCTTCAATATCGTTGAGAACCAAACCTTCTGCTTTCCGAGGCAACTGATTCTTTCGTCGTTAATTCCCAAATCTTCAATGAGAATCAGTGAAACGAAAATCAAACACATGTACACACTCGCGTCCTAACCTGAAAGAAAAATCTACACCCACTTTATAATACTGAAAATGATTCAGGAAGTACAGCAAAGTTCTAAAACCAGCGAATGCATCTGCATACAGTACATAAAATGTCAATTTTTCAAAAGTAAAATCTTCAGCTTTGAAAGATTACCATCCATATATTTTCGTTTTTCTCTTTTTTTACATAACATGCTTTCGAGAAACAAACTGTCTTTTAATTAAGGTTTCATTAGAAAATGTGTATCTTGGTTTGCCAAGTTAAAATCGGCACATCCCAGTGGGCAAAAGATGTAGAATATACGACTATTAAACGCATACCAGACGTGTAACTGTGCTCCGTAACTGGTCTAGAATGAAATTCTAATATACGTATATCGTTATACGTCAATTAGACATCTATGATTATATGTTTATTATACATAAATGGTTGTAGTTCTATTATACGGATAAATTTAGAAGACTACTATACATATATAGTTAAAGGTCTATTATACATCAAAGAAAGATTTTATAGGTGTAGAAACTAGTAAATAAAGCCAATGATTTATTTTAGAAATTTATTCTTAAAATATACAATTATTCACACCTGAAAAATATGTAGTTCAAATTATACATTATATACAATATTGTAATCAACAAATGTCTAACCATCATAAAAAAACACAACTAGTAAACTTCAGTTACAAATTCTAGTAACATGGCAATATATATAGTAATGACAAACACAAACTAATTACATGAACACGCTAATATTTAACTCAAAACCACATTTCGAAACTTCTTTATTTCCACGAAAATATTATTAATGTAGCACAAACGCTACTTTCTAATAAAGACAGAAAGAAACTGTTTGTTTTGTGTCTCATGGTGATCCTCCTCTCGATACTAATGACATGTTTAATATGATCCCTCGAGAAAAAAAAGGAGTCAATTTCCGCCTGGAATGATTGATGCCCCATCAAACATTTTGTAATATCCCTGGAAGTTTATACAGTAGAATCCTGGTTCGTGGCTTAAATTCAAGGTAAACAAGACTAAGGAAACGAGTTGGAAACTTGATGTCGAAGTGGGATTTAAATCACCCGGAACATTTCACTACATTGGGCAGTATGTGCTAGGGAGCATTGCTTGACATCCCTTCGGTAGCTCAGTTGGTAGAGCGGAGGACTGTAGTGGAGTCATTAGGGAATCCTAAGGTCGCTGGTTCGATTCCGGCTCGAAGGAAGGTGCTTTTTGTGTACTTTAATCAAAGAGTTAAAAAAGCGAATCTGTTTCATTCAGACATTTATCAAAAGTTCAATAAACGACGAAGTAGAGGTTCCTGTTCCGAATTCAGCCCACGTCTGATTGTCTTGTTTTGGCCAAGATCCGATCTTTGAATTAAGGGACTACTCTGTCTGCTTTGTAATTCAAAAATACATACAAATGTCACGTTTTTTTGTAGATATAAAGGTGTTCTCTGTTTTCAAAGGATAGGTACTTAATTGGCATAATGATTTGGTATTGATTTTGTATCGTTGTATTATGAAGTTTGTGCTTTCTGTGTTTTTATCGTATTGTGAACTTATTTTTTAAACAAATGCTTACAAAGGCAAACAGGGCACACATCTGTTTATACCAGTGGTGAATTGTACATTTGTACAAGCTACTGTGCACTTCTGGGAGTATAACAGGTTCGATATAAAGTGGCAAAAATATAAAAGGGGAATATACCCCAGACTGCGTATAAGCTCTCGTTGTGACTGTTGTTTTATTTTTAGATAAAAATGGCGTACTGTGCACGAAATGTTGCAGAAACACAATTTGATATTTTAATAATTATTATTTTAATAATTTGATCAAATTGAGGCCCAGGATCCAAATCTTCAGTTCTGATTTTTTTAAGTGATATCTTTCCTTCCTGTCGTGGAAGTCACACGATGTGAGCAATTGTTTTTTTTACGTTGCGATCCAAAGATCCTCAGGCGCACTGTAACCAAACCAGGATGGATTCTGCTCGGAGCCGGACTGAGCTCATTCTCACTCCCTGTGCTAAAAACAGAATTAGCTCTTCCCCGAACATCGTCTACAGCTGCTGGATGGTGCTCTGCGTCTTACTGCTCTGGCAATTACTTTGACGAAAGACAGATCACTTGTGCGCTTTTAACCTTCTCGCAGCTACAGCTATAGCCCTGAAAAAAGCATTAGCTTTATCAGTTTTTACATTAATCTATTTTGAATCAAAGTTTGATATTTTTTTATTGCATTTTACATTACAATTATAATAATAATAATTATTACTATTATTACGCACACTTATATAGCGCTGTTCTGGATACTCCACTCAATGCGCTTTACAGGTAATGGGGACTCCCCTCCACCACCACCATTCTCCTGAATGATCACAGAGAGTCAGGACCTCGGTTTTACGTCTCAGCCGAAGGACGGCACCTGTTTACAGTTTAGTGTCCCCTTCATTGCATTGGGGTATTAGGACCCGCATGGACCGCAGGGTGTGCGTCAAGCGACAGAAACCAGACGTGTGTCGGGCTCGGCTGCGAGCAGGACAATGACATCACAGGGACAAAGTAGAGGAAATCAAAAGGGTTCTATAAAAGACCTGTGTAAGCTGTTGGTTTGCAGTCTGGACTCTAAATCCTCCGATCCGATTTTAAATCTCTCTAATACCTGAGCTGCGGCTTCTTCCGAGTATTTATTCGTATACTTATTATGTGTAAGTGTATAGATGAAACCTTTCATATATTGTTCAGTTTAAATCAAAATGCTTTACTAATACAAGAGAGAAGTATAGTATGAAGGATGTGACAAATCTATGATTTCTTGGAACAAAACAGTTTTTATTTGCATTCGAAATGAAGCGGAATTTTAGCGGGACACACAAACCCTTTGTCCTTTTTAGAGTTTTTAGAGTGAACAGACATAAATGTAGAAAACGTGTTTTTTAGCACTACAATAGCAGGGTCAGTGGCATAATGAATAACGCGTCAGGCCTCGCGTCAGAAAATTATAAGTTGGACTGCCGTCTGGCTTGTTGCGTTTATACCACTTACGTTGTTTTATATAAATGAACTCCACCTGAAAGCTATAGAAAACACTTTGGGTAAGTTGTCTGCAGCCTCATGCGAATTTCGACAACTTACCCAAAACACTGTACTGTCTGGAGATCAGCTCCAGCTCTGAACTCAATTGCAATGAAAAACCATGCGTAACAAAACTGGAGCTGGAACTTGTGTTCAGTTCGGTGATGAGGGATCAGAACTGTCCTTGTTGTAATTAGCACGAACTGCACAGGCTCTGAATCAGACCATGTCAATTAGTCTGATCAATGTAGGACACGTTAATGTAGAATTATTAAAAGGTTTATTAGTTAGTTAGTTCAGGTTTACCCACCTGAACTAATGTAGAATTATTACTTGGTCTGTCTCTTGTTTGTATATAAATGAATGTCTCTGACAACTTAATGTTAGTTTTACGATGTAGGTCAGGCGTTGACATATGCACGAGTATACTAAATGTCTCACTCCTGATTCAACTCATGTTCTATAGGAGATTGGCGATTCCTCCTGTTTCTCATACAACCATATCAGAACAGAAGCCCATTTCACCCAGCTCTGATTCAAGATCGACTTGCATCTTTATCCCTTTTTTGTTCGTGATCATTATTTTCTTTAGTTATGATCAATATTGAACTTTTTCTAAGTGAAATGACAATAATCAAACATGCAGGCAGATTTTTGAAAAGTATTCGGAATTGACAGGGTGCCCCTTTGGAACAATCGTCAGAAATTGTGAGAAAATGAAAGTTATGTAAGCTCTCACACAAAGCATTGAAGATTGGAATCTGAGTGTAAAAAAGTTACCCGTCTCCCAATGATAGGCAGGGATACACACCATGACTCGAATAGACTCAGCGAACTTTAACACCTATGATAATATGAGTGCTTTGCACGTGTCGAATTTCAAGAAGGAACTACTACAACAGTTGTGGACATAATTCAATACCACCGGCAAAGTCCAATGCCGGCAACATCTGAGAAAATAATGTTCACTCATGGAATTTGGTCTTTGAATGGCTGGCGGGAAAATTCATTTATACTCCTGTTGCACCCTCAGCTAAAACATGTTAAAATAACAACGCAGATTTGTTGCAGAACCTGACAAGAATTATTGGGTTAGCACTGTATGTATTCTTGTATATTTACTTTAATTTTAATATAAATGTAAACATGCATGCTGTATAAGCTATTGTAATTTTAAAATATGTTAGCTGAGGATGCGAAGGGGGCTATTATACCTTGTGAAACACGCAAGGAACTGTAAAAAAGGCTGTTATTTGAATAAAATTGGCGATCACAAGAAAACCACAATTTATGTGGTATTATCATCAATATCCTTCAAAATCTACGTTCAAATGAAGGATTTGAAGAAACTATGAAAAAAGCAACAGTAATAGCAGAGGATTTTGATTTTTGCTCTTCAAGTCAGCAGATCACCGTAGAGTTACACCCCTACAAACAGCACAAAGGATGAATCCCACCACCTTCATTATTGCTGTGTTTGTGCCAGTGAAAGTAGCGTTTGTGTTATTGAAAGCATCTCGGAAGATGAAGGTGCAGTCACTTCCACGTCATGATATCATTAGATCTGACGACAAGAGCTGAAGCCCCCCCTAGTCCAAGCCAGCAATGTGAAGATGGGTATGGAGGAAGGTAGCGTGGCTGAGTGGTCTAAGGTACTGGATTTAGGCTCCAGTCTCTCTGGGGGCGTGGGTTTGAATCCCACTGCTGCCAAATATTAATGTTTTAAGACCTGCAATACAATCAGTAAAAGCGCTTTTTGTTAGGCTGCGGGAGGTGTTTAGAGATAGACTTTCTAAAAGACAGGCTTAACATCAAGGCAGAAAAAATATTTTTTCTCAATAGAAATTCTCTTTGGCACGTTCAGCTTTATGTAGGGAACAACGTCTGCCGAGATCACTTTTGAGGCAGTGCACATGATAGTGTACCGGCAAGTACATTTAATATTGGCTGTGGTGGTGAGCTGCTTTTGTCTGTGAAACTTTTAATTCTTCACGCCGAATCGTTGGCAGGGGTAAAGCTTATTAAATCTTTGAACATAGCGCTCCATCAGAAATACTTTGTTCGTGATCAAAAGAGATCAGAGGATTAACTTCATGGATTCACATAGCATACCTTACAGGAAAGATTTAAAAGGGGAATTGATTGTGCTTCCTGATGTTGTTCCTGTCGTTTCTTTGGATACAAAGGTGAATGTTCGTGACGTTCTGCTAGAGTATCCACTGGGTGGGCTTTATCAATCAGCTCGGAGAGGTCATCAGTGCTCTGTCTCTGGAAAATAATCAGCACTGTCGTTTTTCCCTGTGCTGTCTTTTAAAACATATAAGATCACGAGTTTACAGATTTCTCCAAATAACAACTATACATTTTAACCCAGCGGTTAGCATTCCTTCAATCCAATAGTTTTACTCCGGGTAAAAAGCAGCGAAATATATAGAGAGATTATATTCAAATATTTCAACGTTCTTATTGGATTACCTGTATGGAGATATCGCTCAGAATTCCTAATATGATTTTGAGTTCAGTTTTGCTTTACTACTTTCAGAGTCTTTTATTGACCTTGCTGAAGCAGAGAAGTGACATAATCACAAATGCGACTTACCTGTGCTGCTGTTTTTGGTTAATAATGATTATTGCAAGGAAAAAAAACAGCTCCTTGCATTAAGAGCAAGAGCAACCAACACGCTCGCTTGTTGAGTTGGGTTTTTTTTCCGTGGTGCTCTTCCTCAGATGTAAAGTTATTTGGCGAGCAAGGACCTCTGAGAAGGAGCCTGAATCCATCAAGAACTCAGAAATTCTAATATCGCACTACTGTCTTGTGTACAGAGATCTGCTTCTTCCTTTTTGAGTGTTTTGGTGTTTAAGAGCACGCTTCCTACCTCGAATGTTAGTTTCAGGAGATGTGCTACCGGATAAATGATTATCTTGAAAAGGTTTTGGGATGCACTGGCCGGGATTAAATCCCGGCTCAATTATTTGGAAGTCACCTGTACTACCAACACACTTCTAAGAAGCACCCGCACATTTTCGCAACCCTCTCTCTCACCTACAAAGTTATGAAGACACAGACGACCAATGAAAACTAATTTGATTCACCCAAGGCTTCACTCTTCTGTTGTGATGTTGTTTTAATTAGTGTTAGCTGTGATGAGGTATTGTTTCTGTCTCTTAAAGTTTAAGAGTCTGCTCCTTTCTTCCTGGTATAGAAAAAAACATGTTCCATCTTTGTTTACAAACACCACTGTAAATTATTTGTCCATCTCTAAAGCCTGTGTGTATTGACAAGGCAATTCAAAAGCACATATTAAATAAGAACACGATCCTTCTTGTTACCATTCCCGTGGTTGGAGCGTTGTTTCGCCCTTTAACGTTCTTCTACAATATTTACAGACAGGGCTTTATCACTGGAGTTGTGTGCATCGGTCCATGAACATCAACTGTACTGCTGTTTTTCTATGCGTAATTTAATCGCAAGCACTTAAAAGATGCAAAAAGATTTCAAGGAAAACATAATTGAAAGACAGTCGAGTAAGGAGGTAGAAAAACGCTCTCCCCCATTGAAGAATCAACCACCGTCGCCCATGTGACTGGATATAAAAATAAATTAATCATTTCAATTATTCATGAAGGGTGGATTGTGGTCAGTGAACATATGCACATCTTTAAGTCAGTTCCACCATCTGTGCCATAGGGGATGTAGTTCAATGGTTTTCATGTATGAAGTTCGGAGTTCAATCCCTGGCATCACCAGATGTCTTACATTATTGTGCTCACATCGCAATCTTCTGTTGAGTGAGAACTCTTTGCTCGTGTTCATAGAGAGACAGGTTTACACATTTAAACTCAGTCACACACGAAGTGCTACAGTGTTGCTCTGCTGTTTTAAATGTACCTCCAAAGCATTTTGTTCTGTTAACTACCAAATGATTTGAACTAATTTTACATCATATTCAGGAAATCCAGAGAAGGTCATCAGACTTTTAGTGGCTGTTGAAGAAAACACCTGTTGAATCTCACCAGGGATTTCTTGAGAGATCATTCAGCAAGCGAGTTAACAGGGGTTAACGTAGAGAGTGGCGGAGGTGGGATGTCAGGGCTTGACGTCACTGCTTTATTCAAAGAGTGGAGGGGTGGGTGTCAGGGCTATATGACAGTGCTTTCCGCAGAGAGTGGTGGGGGTGGGATGTCAGGGCCATATGACACTGCTTTACACAGAGAATGGAGGAGGTGGGATGTCAGGGCCTGAAAACACAGCTTAACGCAGAGAGTGGAGGGGTGGTGTCAGGGCCATACGACACTTCTTTACACAGAGAGTGGTGGGGGTGGGATGTCAGGGCCATATGACACTGCTTTATACAGAGAGTGGCGGGGGTGGGATGTCAGGGCCTGAAGATACTGCTTTACGCAGAGAGTGGCGGAGGTGGGATGTCAGGGCCTGACAACACAGCTTAACGCAGAGAGTGGAGGGGTGGGCGTCAGGGCCATACGACACTTCTTTATGCAGAGAGTGGTGGGGGTGGGATGTCATGGTTATACGACAGTGCTTTCCATTGAGAGTGGTGGGGGTGGGATGTTATGGCCATAAGACACTGCTTTATGCAGAGAGTTGAGGGATTGATGTCAGGGCCATACGACAGTGCTCCACTCAGGCCTCTGCTTGAATTTGTACTCCTCCTCTCTCCCTACCTCTACCTCTATGATATTTGCACTTTCTGGAGAGGCGATTTTCTCCACTTCAGTAGCCCGATTGCGTGGAGAGGGCTGTAGAATGTGGCACCGCCTTTCCTGCTCCGTCCATGACAGGCGTGCTGGTCTCTGGAGAGAGAGCACGGTCCATCAGCGCACTCCAATAAAGGCACTGGAGGCAGCTGAAACGCATTGGCGAAGCTCAGCACTGGGCCGCTGGGCACATCTTACCACCATTTCCGTAGTGTAGTGGTTATCATGTTTGCCTCACACGCAAAAGGCCCTCGGTTCGAAACCGGGTGGAAACAGACTGGCTTCCTTTGTCGCATACAAATGGGTTGTACAACTTTAAACTAGCAAATGGAAGAGGGCTGAAGTAAGAGACAAGATGTAAATAGGGTTAACTTAAGTCAGTTCTGCCTGAAAATTAAGCAACAGGGGTTTATGGCAGGAAAGGGGGTTAACTGATAAGGATTCCAGATGCGAGGGGGCATAATCTTAAACTGACCATTTGGCCAGGGTCTCTTAACTGGCCAAATACCACGACCCCCCCCCTTACCATAACACCGAATGACGTCTGAAGCAGCAAGGAAGGACTATATAACCTAAAAGTTTGTACCGGCACATCGAACAATACTTCGGTTTTGTTGTTTCTTGTGGGAAACAAGACTTCGGCTTTATTGTTCCTTGTGTCCGTCATGGCAGTGAACAGGTCCTGGTTACAGGATCTCTAAAAAAGGAAATAAAGACTGAAATCAGATCCGACCCACCATGCTGCCACGGTGACGGTGCACTGCCCAGTGAAAGTGGCAGCCTGTCCCTGGACTGTGGGAAACTGGAGCACCTGGAGGAAACCCCCACAGACCAGGGAGAGAACATGCAAACTCCACACAGACAGCACCCACACCCCAGGTCCAGCACTGTGAAGCATGCCCGACGATGCGGAAGGGCTTTTACAAATGAGTGTGTAACTCACACTGGTGCCCAGGATGGCCTGCTACCGGAACGCAACCTAATTTTCTTAATGCAGTTTGTTCGAAGCGGTTTGCAGGAGCTGGAGGTGAGGACTGAGCTGGGGTCCAGTGTGCGAGAGTGACTACTGATGTCGTGTGTGTGTGTGTGTGTGTGTGTGTGTGTGTGTGTGTGTGTGTGTGTGTCTGGATCATTGTGAGCGCCGTCAGGTTTGTGTATTTGTTTAAACAAGAGGACGTGTCTGTGCGGGTCTGACTCTGTGTGAGGGTGCAGCTCTAACTGTTCGCGCGCGGGCGTGTCTATCTCTCTACAATGCATGAGGGGCTAAATCTGCCTCTGAGAAACTGACTTTTCAGAAGAAAAATCTATGAAATGGCACGGCCTGGCCCTCTTCTCTTGCTCCCGACGTATAACACACTGGGGGATGAAGCTGGTGTCTTCAGCTGTAACCCTAGCTATTTATGCAAACAGCTCTTTTATGAAAAGCAGCTCTAGGCCTAGACAAGAGGAACAGATAAAACAAATCTTAGATTTATGGCTTATTCAAAGCAGACTGAGCGCTGCTATACTGTATGTAGGAGCCAGAGATGAAGAATGAGCTATTTAAGGAAATCAGGAGTGTGAGAGAGGGAGTGTGTGTTTTTCCTCCCAATAGAGAAGGCTTGTGGTTCTTTCTGCTTTTCTGCACAGGCTACCAACGTAAGTACGTGTTGGGTTCTTGGTTTGAATGCTCGAGTTGTCAGGCTGGCGTTTTTTGTTCCTATTGGAGCCCATAATTGTGAACAAGGCGCTTGAGGACGTCTCTGTGCAGGTGTGCGTTTGTAATGACGTGTGTGCGCATCTCTGTAGCGGATGTTTCAGTAAAAAAACGCATTTAAAACATTCAACCTTTTCATGTTCCTAATATTCTTTCATTCTTCACAATAATAACTAAGGTTGCTGCTGGAAGAGGTGTTAGTGGGGCCAGCAGGGGGAACTCTCACCCTGTGGCCCATGTGGGTCCTAATGCCCCAGTATAGTGACGGGGACACTGGAAAAACTGTAAACAGGTGCCGTCCTTCAGATGAGATGTAAAACCGAGGTCCTGACTCTCTGTGGTCATTAAAAATCCCGGGGTGTTTCTCGAAAAGAGTAGGGGTTTTACCCCAGTGTCCTGGCCAAATTTCCCATTGACCCTTACCAATCATGGCCTCCTAATAACCCCCATTTATGAATTGGCTTCATTACTCTGCTCTCCTCCCCACTCATAGCTGGTGTGTGGGGAGCGTTCTGGTGCACTATGGCTGCCGTCCCATCATCCAGGTGGATGCTGCACATTTGTGGTGGTGGAGGGGAGTCCCCATGTCCTGCAAAGCGCTTTGAGTGGAGTGTCCAGAAAAGCACTATATAAGTGTAAGCAATTATTATTCATTATAATGTAATAAGTCCATTATTTCTCACCCCTCCATTGCAAGGCATACACAACACAAACACCAGGAACAATTATCTCAGAAGTGAATTGCAAATGTATTGAGTTGTGATGCAACTGTAACTTGAACCTAACATGACTGTGGCGTGCATTTTTGAAATTGCATTTTCACAGCTGAAATACAAAATGAAGCTGATCGCAGTCCAAACTCAAGGTATTGTTGTAAAACTAAATATTCAACATGTTTCTACCTGTCCCTTTTCAGCTCACTCAGAAGTCCACAGCCTGCAGCCTGGTGCCTCTCTGTCTCCCCCCTCCACACTGCTGGTCCAGTGGAGGTGCTGTTTGATCCTGCATGATCTGTCCGGAATCGTATAGTCTTACTGAGCAGCGCAGGGCTCCCTGGCCCCAGTTACGAACAGTGAGTGTCAGTGCAGAACAGCTCTCTGACACTCCGCTCCCTCACTCCAGCTGATCAGGGCAACTACACAGTGAGGGACCTTAATGGAAGCAGTATCAGCACTGTGATCGTCACTGTGGGTGGTGAGCAAGTCTACAGTAGGATCACTAGAGGGCTCTATATTCTTGACAGAGTGTGTTCTTATATCATCCTCTGTCCTGATTGTCTTTCAGCTCACAGAGACAATGTCACCCTGCAGCCTGAAGCCTCTCTGTCTGTCCCTCTGTTCACTGGAGAGCCAGTGGAGGTGCTGTTTGATCCTGCAGGAGGTGGAAACTGGACCTCAGTGTGTTCTGTCCAGAACAGCACAGCCAGTTGTGTCCCCCAGTACAGTTTTTTTTATTTTTGATGATTAGCCATATGTTGATTACAATATTGTACATAATGTATAATTTGAACTCGATATTTTTCAGGAGTGAATGATTGTATATTTTCAGAATAAATTTCGAAACCAAATTATTGTCCCTCGATCTCTGTCTCTCTCTCGTCCTGCTGTCTGTCTGTCCCTGCCTCTCTGTCTCTCTCTCTTTCAGCCCCGTCTGTCAGTCTGTCTGTCCTTCTCTCTCCTTCCTCTCTCTCTCTCCTTCCGCTCTCTCTCTCGGTTTGTTTGTCCCTCAATCTCAATCTTTCTCTTTGCCTGCTGTCTTTCTGTGCCTTCATCTTTGTGTCTCTCTCTCCTTCCTTTCTGTCTGTCTCTCTGTCTGTCCTGCGTTGTCCCAGCTGGGCCTGTCTCCCCGGCTCTCTGCCTTCAGCTCTGTTCGCCGATGTCCCACCAGCCCGTCTCTCTCTCAGCCTGTCTCTTGACTTGCAGGAGGAAGAGGAGGTGGAGACAGCTCCTCCGGCAGGAGAGAGGAAGAAGGTCAGTGCTGGTCCCACCCTGCCTCCTGTCCTGTCTGTGGTGGAGTTTCGCCATCTTGTCTGTCTTGTCAGCCCTGTCTGTCACTGTCTCTCTCCTCCTCCTCTCTGTGCTGTGGTGTCCAGTCAGTGTGTCTCTCTCCTCCTCCTCTCTGTCCTGTGGTGTCTAGGCAGTGTGTCTCTCTCCTCCTCCTCTTCTCTGTCCTATGGTGTACAGTGGGTCAGTATTAGTGGGCTACACCCAGGCTCACTCACTGCGAGTGTGATCTCAGCAGAGTCTCTGTACTCTTGGGACACTTGACTCACCTGTCTCTCTCTTTCTCTCCCTGTGCTGTCCCTCTCCTGCCCCCTCTCTCCCTACTCGGACTCCAGCTGGAGGAGGTCCAATCACCACCTCCTGTGAGACAGAAGAAAAAGAAGGTGGGTAATGCTCTGATTCTCTCTTTACTCCTGTCCAGTGTCCAGTCAGTGTGTGTGTATGAATCCCTCTCTCTCTCAGTGCAGTGTTCATGTACTGGAGTGTCCAGTCAGTGTGTGTGTATGAACCCCTCTCTCTCTCAGTGCAGTGTTCATGTCCTGGAGTGTCCAGTCCGACTCTTAACGTGACTCTCCTGTCTCTGCTTCAGAAGTGCTGGTGCGTCTTTTTAAAGTCCCTGAGCTGCATGTCGGTGGAGACAGATGATAAGGACGAGCCGATGGAGGCGGCGGAGACCGTGTGTCAGGAGAGGAAGAGCGAGGGAGAGGAGGAGCAGGCTGCCGGGAAGGACAAGAAGAAGAAGAGGAGGTGCAGGTGAGCAGACAGGGGGACGCCGCCCGGTCGTGTCTGTGATTCAAGAAGGAGTCTCCTCTTGCTGTTTGATGTCATGGTGATGTCCGTGTCTGTGTCCCTCACACCTGCAATAACAATATTCTTTCCAGGTTCCTTTCCTGGTTCTGTGCCAGCTAAGATCGGAGTCGCCTTCCCCACCAAGGACTGGACTGGACTGGACTGGACTGGAGCTGAGGGACACCAGACTGGACTGGACTGGAGCCAAGGGACCCCAGACTGTGCTGGACCGAAGCTGAGGGACCCCAGACTGCACTGGACCGGAGCTGAGAGACACCAGACTGGACTGGACTGGAGCTGAGGGACCCCAGACTGTGCTGGACCGAAGCTGAGGGACCCCAGTCTGTGCTGGACCAAAGCTGAGGGACCCCAGTCTGTGCTGGGCCAAAGCTGAGGGACCCCAGTCTGTGCTGGACCGAAGCTGAGGGACTCCAGACTGTGCTGGACCAAAGCTGAGGGGCCCCAGACTGGACTGGACTGGAGCTGAGGGGCCCCAGGCTGTGCTGGACCGAAGCTGAGGGACCCCAGTCTGGACCGAAGCTGAGAGACCCCAGTCTGTGCTGGACCGAAGCTGAGGGACCCCAGTCTGGACTGCACTGGAGCTGAGGGACCCCAGTCTGGACCGAAGCTGAGGGACCCCAGTCTGTGCTGGGCCGAAGCTGAGGGACACCAGTCTGGACCGAAGCTGAGGGACCCCAGTCTGTGCTGGACCGAAGCTGAGGGACCCCAGACTGGGCTGCACTGGAGCTGAGGGACACCAGACTGGACTGGACTGCACTGGAGCTGAGGGGCCCCATACTGGACTGGACCAGAGCTGAGGGGCCCCAGACTGGACTGGACCGGAGCTGAGGGACCCCAGATCCCAGTCTGGACTGAAGCTGAGGGACCCCAGTCTGGACTGAAGCTGAGGGACCCCAGACCCCAGTCTGGACTGAAGCTGAGGGACCCCAGACTGGACTGTGGAAAACTTTCACATTATCTCCACCTGAGTCCTCAGATCGTCTGCATGACCTTGTATTATTAAGTATTATTTTAAGGTCCTGTGATGATCGTAAGATGGGGGGGGGGGGGGGGGGTGTCCCTTGACATTAATCTGTATTGTAATTTTTGTTCTTTTGTTAAGCATCATTGAAATGTTTTTTAAAAAAAGCTTTTGTTTTTTTCCCTCCCCCCCCCGAAACGAACGAACAGAGTCTGTCTTTCTCTTTCATCCCGGAGAGTTTGTGGTTGATGGATTGAGGCCGAGAGCCCTCGTTGTCGGCGTGCCACCAGTTAGCGGGGCTAAAGCAGGGGGGGCATCGTGTCCAATACTCCTTGAAACGAGACAGATTTCAAGCCACCTCCGTCTGAAGAGAAGGAAGTTGACCACGAACTCCAGGGTGTCCTAGGAAGCTCTTTAGCCATCGTTTGCCCAGCAGCCATCTCACCCTGCAGCTCCCAGCTAGCAGCCCCCTCCCCACTGGAGCCCAGCAGGTAGAAGCCTGGTCAGTACCTGGAGGGGAGACTCCTGGGAAAAACTGAGGTTGCTGCTGGGAGAGGTGTTAGTAGGGCCAGCAGGGGGCGCTCACCCTGCAGTCTGTGTGGGTCCTGATGCCCCAGTATAGTGACGGGGACACTGGACTGTAAACAAGCGCTGTCCTTCGGATGAGACGTCAAACCGAGGTCCTGACTCTCTGTGCTCATTAACAATCCCGGGGTGTTTCTGGAGAGGAGTAGGGGTGTTACCCCAGTGTCCTGGCCTGATTCCCCCCCTGGTCTTGACCCATCATGGCCTCCTTATCACCCCCCCTCTCTGAACTGGCTCCATCCCTCTGCTCTCCTCCCCACTGAGAGCTGCTGTGTGCTGAGCGGACTGGAGCATCATCCACGTGGGGGCTGCACACTGGGGGGGCTGGAGGGGATCCCCCTGACCTGGGAAGAGCTCTGAGTGGAGAGTCCAGACGGATTAATTATTATTATTATTATTCGTGCTGCACTGGGCTTCAGTCCTGGTAGTGAGAGGGGGATCTGTGATCAGTACAGATACTTATGACTGTATAATAATACACGATAGAAATGGAAAACAGGGTAGCGCTGTAGTCTCTTCGAAACGTTTTGAACTGCCAGAAGAAGTTTTCACAACCCGGACTCGTGAAGGTACAGGTCTTCTCCCTTCGTCCGGAGTAAGGTGAGAGGTTATCCCCTCGGGGCGCAGTATCCCCGATGCACCCCCCCACCACCACCCAAAATGACACACACTTCTGTGACGATTGGGAGACCCCGGTTCGATCAGCCCCTGCGGTGTAGGAAACGACCCGCTGGAGAGAACACGCAGACTCCACACAGAAGGGTCACCTCGGCATTTATTCCAACAGCAAAACACCAGAGAGAAACGGGTCTCCGAAAGATGAGCGCACACCGGGAAAAACACTACGGGGTCATTACAAATGGGAATAGGAGTTCTTTTTTTCTTTTCCGGACGTCAGTTGTATCGTGTCCTGGTGATTTCTCCTGTTTCGAACGGAGTTCAATGTCACGTTTCTACTTTATTAGAGAGAGGCACTGAACTTTGGGGAACGTGACATCCACCCAGTATTACTAGTAGGTTGATAAATATAAATGTTCTTTTTCCCCCCGTATGATACCTCGCGAAATATAACGATGGCCAACTCCTTAAGTCGAAATTTAAACCCTTCTCACGCTACAAGACAGTCCGTCAACATCGCCACGGCCCGAAGCGCGACCTTCGGTATGACGTTGGCGGAAGGGGGTAGGGTAAGTACGTCACAGCCGGGGGAAGCCCCTATCACGTGAGAGGGGTGCTGCGGGCGACGAGCCCCCGGGGGCGAAGAGAAGTTGATTTGCGTGGGGTGTGGAAACACTACACGACCGGGCAAGCGAGCCGTTTTTTTTTTTGTTTTGTTTTTTCAGAACATCAGAACAACCGCAGAGATGACCATCGATCCACTCCGGACGTTTCCTTTTTTGTCCTTTTTGGCCTCCAAAATAAAAAAAAAAACTGGGATCCATCGTGGCGTTGCCAAATTAAAACGTCAACCACTTTTCGGGCTTTCGTGCTGTCCATGATGAAACCGTCATGGTTGTGTAAGGATACGTTACGTCACAGACCGGCGGCGCTCGGACGTGAGGAGTGTCGTTACGTTTTTGAAACGGGCACGTCAGACAAGATCTCTGACAAGATCTCTGAAAAACCCAAACCTGTAAGATTCAATTTCAATTCAGTTTTTTTTATATAGCTCCTTTCACAACAAGAATGCCCCAAGGCCCCGAACAAAGGAGTTGTTCCACACCCCCGCCACTCTCTGTGTACAGTAGAGCCCCCTGTACTGACTGGAGGAGCTCACCCAGCTGTGTCTGGAGAGAAGCCGGGGTATCGGCTTCAACCACAGGGCTGGGCGGCTTGTTCCCCACCCCCATCCCCTTCTGTGTACAGAAGAGCCTCCTGTCCTGACTCCAGTAGGAAATGTCACCTGGAGGCAACACACCGGCTTCTTTTAACAGATCACCTCGGGAATCGGGAACAACGGAGCTGTGTGCGGCCGTCTGTACGGAGGGGTTCAGCGCGGGGGGGCTCCGGGCTCGGGTCTGGACCCGGGGGGGGGGGGGGGGGGGGGGGGGCTGTCTGTGTGGAGTCTGCATGTTCTCCCTGTGTTCTTCGGGTCCAAAGACAGGCTTTTGGGCTAATTGGCTTCTGGGAAAACTGGCCCTGGTGTGTGTGTGTCCTATGATGGAGTGCTGTCCTGTCCAGGGTGTGTGAGTGAATGTGTGTTTGTCATGTGATGGACTGGTTCCTGTCCAGGGTGTGTGAGTGTGTGTGTCTGAGTGTCCTGTGAGGGACTGGTGTCCTATCCAGGTTGTGTGTGTGTGTCCTGTGAGGGACTGGTGTCCTGTTCAGGGTGTGTGAGTGTGTGTGTGTATCCTGTGAGTGACTGGTGTCCTGTCCAGGGTGTGTGAGTGTGTGTGTCCTGTGATGGACTGGTGTCCTATCTAGGGTGTGTGTATGTCCTGTGATGGACTGGTGTCCTGTCCAGGGTGTGTGAGTGAGTGTGTGTGTGTCCTGTGATGGACTGGTGTCCTGTCCAGGGTGTGTGAGTGTGTGTGTCTGTGTGTCCTGTGATGGACAGATGGTACCAAGCCTGGACACCCATGAGACACTGGCTTCCTCAGAAGACTCTCACGGAGGGCACACTGTCCCTAACCCGGGTCCAGAAGAAACTACAGTGATCTATAATTCCTGCGCCTCGGAAGGGTTTATGACGTCTATGTCCGGCGCCCGCGCCCGTGGACTGGCGGTTTGGCGTCGCGCTCCGCAGCTCGAGCTTCGGTGCGAGGCAGGGCGGGAGGGAGCCGATGTGGCCTCGGCGCCATCTTTGCTGGTGAGTCAATTGTGACCGTTGCGGTACAACAAACCATCAATCAAGCTTTTCCCACCCCGTCCAGTATTTCTGTCGCGGCCCACGTCCCTCACAATCGACAAACTATAAAAAAAACAGTAGCCCTTCGCAACATTACACGCCATTTTTTTTATTTTAAACGTCCGCTAGATACGCAGGTGGCTCGATACCTGTCTTATCCTCGCCGGCGTCTTTATACCGGCAAGTGAATTTTATTTGGGGTCCCTCAGAATTGTGACAGAAATGTCAGTGAACCACAATAAAAAACGAAACTTTTTTTTAAAGGCGGTGAATGGATTTTTTGAGTAACCGTGTAGCGACTAACGTAAGGAAAAAAAAGTTGTCTTTCCCTACGAAGACGTTTTGGTACAGGACTTTCTTTAAATATCAGTTGTGCATAGCGTTTTACAAAAAGTTGATGATGATCTTGGAGATAATTGCAAAGGAAAATTGAGATAACTACTAAAACATTACGTGTGAAACGACAGGACAGAACTTTGAACCCACAAAGAAACAAAGGTATGAAATATTGCCTCGTCATGGGGGGTTGATAATTGTAGTAAGTGTTCCTAATTTTCGTAAAGAAATGTATATTATGGGAGTCACACGTGAGATTTAGTGTATATACGTTTCATATTGTGCATATATACGGGGTTAAAAAGTGGAATGAGAATGATTATAAACTCGTGTGTCCTATAATCAGATAATTTTTGAACAAGCTTTGATTAGACAGGTGAAAAACAACATCAGATCCTTTATTTTAATATATTCTCACGTCTGAATATCAGCTTCTCCCCTCTGGCCAACATTTCAGGGCTCCCAGGTGTAGATCCCAAATTGAAACAAATATTAATTTGTTACCCAGTTAAACAGTTAATAGAAGTGAGTGACCAGGGTAAATAAAGGTGGGTCAGTGTAAACTGTTTATTCTGGACCAGACTTCGTCATGTGTGATATGTCATGACTTCTTATATTAAGTTTTATCTTTATATTTAGTTCTACATGTGTAATAGATGCGATGTGTGTCCATAAAAAGGTTTCTCCAGGGGAAAATCAAGTTCGTTTTAAAACCGTGTTTCCTTTTTAGGGTAGGTTTGCATTCCAAGTGTGGGGTTTTTGCCTTTTTGTATTTTTGCTGAGACAAGTTGCCTTTCTTATACGCGGAGGGATCTGCTCGTGAGATGTCCGCTTGGTCCATTTCTGAGCTCAGTATAAGGTGTAGAAAGCATGACTGTCATCATAACCCGCATCTCACCCAGGTGTGGAATAATGTTGTGACTATTGCTTCAGCAATAACATGCTGATTGCATGTTTCTAGATGGGAATAACAGAGATCTCAACTACTGAGGGGCCTTATTAATAAAGTCTCCACAGCCGAAGCGCTGTGTCTCTTTTCAGCTGGCGATAAACCTTTCCTCGATCCTTTGCGGACTTGTTAAACTGTTCATGATCAGAATAAAAAACGCTCACGCTAATACACAAGCACCCGTGTCTCGCCAAAGCTGACAAATAAACAGACGGACAAGCCGCACTGCACGTGTGAACAGGGGAATGAGCGAGCGAGCGGGGATAGGGCGCCTCCTGCGCTTAAAAGCTTACAGCACCTGGTATTCCCAGGCGGTCTCCCATCCAAGTACTAACCAGGCCCATCCCTGTTTAGCTTCCGAGATCAGACGAGATCAGGCGTGCTCAAGGGGGTGTGGGCGTAACCGAGAGCAAGGCTCGCTGGCACCCTTCTTATTGAGAGGACAGCTCCGTCACCTCTTTTACGACGCTGCTTTTTTCCCTTGCGTTTTTCTCTTCTTCCCACGTTCTCTCTCTTCACTGCCTTCGTCCCCGCTCTATTTCACTTCAGTCTTTCACTCTTGCTTCCTTCCAATGATAACGGAGCTGCGGGAGAAAGGGCGCTATAGAGGATCGCTGTGGAGAGCTGCTGCTGTGCTTTGACATCTGAGCTCTGTGGAAAACGATCTCAATACAATTCTGAAAAACGCGACTCTCCGAACGCCAGCCGAACAAGTCTCCACAGCCGAAGCGCTGTGTCTCTTTTCAGCTGGCGATAAACCTTTCTTCGATCCTTTGCGGACTTGTAAAACTGTTCCTGATCAGAATAAAAAACGCTCACGCTAATACACAAGCACCCGTGTCTCGCCAAAGCTGACAAATAAACAGACGGACAAGCCGCACTGCACGTGTGAACAGGGGAATGAGCGAGCGAGCGGGGATAGGGCGCCTCCTGCGCTTAAAAGTTTACAGCACCTGGTATTCCCAGGCGGTCTCCCATCCAAGTACTAACCAGGCCCATCGCTGTTTAGCTTCCGAGATCAGACGAGATCAGGCGTGCTCAAGGGGGTGTGGCCGTAAGCGAGAGCAAGGCTCGCTGGCACCCTTCTTATTGAGAGGACAGCTCCGTCACCTCTTTTACGACGCTGCTTTTTTTCCCTTGCGTTTTTCTCTTCTTCCCACGTTCTCTCTCTTCACTGCCTTCGTCCCCGCTCTATTTCACTTCAGCCTTTCACTCTTGCTTCCTTCCAATGAGGATGGAGCTGCGGGAGAAAGGGCGCTATAGAGGATCGCTGTGGAGAGCTGCTGCTGTGCTTTGACATCTGAGCTCTGTGGAAAACGATCTCAATACAATTCTGAAAAACGCGACTCTCCGAACGCCAGCCGAACAAGTCTCCACAGCCGAAGCGCTGTGTCTCTTTTCAGCTGGCGATAAACCTTTCTTCGATCCTTTGCGGACTTGTAAAACTGTTCCTGATCAGAATAAAAAACGCTCACGCTAATACACAAGCACCCGTGTCTCGCCAAAGCTGACAAATAAACAGACGGACAAGCCGCACTGCACGTGTGAACAGGGGAATGAGCGAGCGAGCGGGGATAGGGCGCCTCCTGCGCTTAAAAGCTTACAGCACCTGGTATTCCCAGGCGGTCTCCCATCCAAGTACTAACCAGGCCCATCCCTGTTTAGCGTCCGAGATCAGACGAGATCAGGCGTGCTCAAGGGGGTGTGGCCATAAGCGAGAGCAAGGCTCGCTGGCACCCTTCTTATTGAGAGGACAGCTCCGTCACCTCTTTTACGACGCTGCTCTTTTTCCCTTGCGTTTTTCTCTTCTTCCCACGTTCTCTCTCTTCACTGCCTTCGTCCCCGCTCTATTTCACTTCAGCCTTTCACTCTTGCTTCCTTCCAATGAGGACGGAGCTGCGGGAGAAAGGGCGCTATAGAGGATCGCTGTGGAGAGCTGCTGCTGTGCTTTGACATCTGAGCTCTGTGGAAAACGATCTCAATACAATTCTGAAAAACGCGACTCTCCGAACGCCAGCCGAACAAGTCTCCACAGCCGAAGCGCTGTGTCTCTTTTCAGCTGGCGATAAACCTTTCGTCGATCCTTTGCGGACTTGTTAAACTGTTCCTGATCAGAATAAAAAACGCTCACGCTAATACACAAGCACCCGTGTCTCGCCAAAGCTGACAAATAAACAGACGGACAAGCCGCACTGCACGTGTGAACAGGGGAATGAGCCAGCGAGCGGGGATAGGGCGCCTCCTGCGCTTAAAAGCTTACAGCACCTGGCATTCCCAGGCGGTCTCCCATCCAAGTACTAACCAGGCCCATCCCTGTTTAGCTTCCGAGATCAGACGAGATCAGGCGTGCTCAAGGGGGTGTGGCCGTACGCGAGAGCAAGGCTCGCTGGCACCCTTCTTATTGAGAGGACAGCTCCGTCACCTCTTTTACGACGCTGCTTTTTTCCCTTGCGTTTTTCTCTTCTTTCCACGTTCTCTCTCTTCACTGCCTTCGTCCCCACTCTATTTCACTTCAGCCTTTCACTCTTGCTTCCTTCCAATGAGGACGGAGCTGCGGGAGAAAGGGCGCTATAGAGGATCGCTGTGGAGAGCTGCTGCTGTGCTTTGACATCTGAGCTCTGTGGAAAACGATCTCAATACAATTCTGAAAAACGCGACTCTCCGAACGCCAGCCGAACAAGTCTCCACAGCCGAAGCGCTGTGTCTCTTTTCAGCTGGCGATAAACCTTTCCTCGATCCTTTGCGGACTTGTAAAACTGTTCCTGATCAGAATAAAAAACGCTCACGCTAATACACAAGCACCCGTGTCTCACCAAAGCTGACAAATAAACAGACGGACAAGCCGCACTGCACGTGTGAACAGGGGAATGAGCGAGCGAGCGGGGATAGGCCGCCTCCTGCGCTTAAAAGCTTACAGCACCTGGTATTCCCAGGCGGTCTCCCATCCAAGTACTAACCAGGCCCATCCCTGTTTAGCTTCCGAGATCAGACGAGATCAGGCGTCCTCAAGGTGGTGTGGCCGTAAGCGAGAGCAAGGCTCGCTGGCACCCTTCTTATTGAGAGGACAGCTCCGTCACCTCTTTTACGACGCTGCTTTTTTTCCCTTGCGTTTTTCTCTTCTTCCCACGTTCTCTCTCTTCACTGCCTTCGTCCCCGCTCTATTTCACTTCAGCCTTTCACTCTTGCTTCCTTCCAATGAGGACGGAGCTGCGGGAGAAAGGGCGCTATAGAGGATCGCTGTGGAGAGCTGCTGCTGTGCTTTGACATCTGAGCTCTGTGGAAAACGATCTCAATACAATTCTGAAAAACGCGACTCTCCGAACGCCAGCCGAACAAGTCTCCACAGCCGAAGCGCTGTGTCTCTTTTCAGCTGGCGATAAACCTTTCCTCGATCCTTTGCGGACTTGTTAAACTGTTCATGATCAGAATAAAAAACGCTCACGCTAATACACAAACACCCGTGTCTCGCCAAAGCTGACAAATAAACAGACGGACAAGCCGCACTGCACGTGTGAACAGGGGAATGAGCGAGCGAGCGGGGATAGGGCGCCTCCTGCGCTTAAAAGCTTACAGCACCTGGTATTCCCAGGCGGTCTCCCATCCAAGTACTAACCAGGCCCATCCCTGTTTAGCTTCCGAGATCAGACGAGATCAGGCGTGCTCAAGGGGGTGTGGGCGTAAGCGAGAGCAAGGCTCGCTGGCACCCTTCTTATTGAGAGGACAGCTCCGTCACCTCTTTTACGACGCTGCTTTTTTTCCCTTGCGTTTTTCTCTTCTTCCCACGTTCTCTCTCTTCACTGCCTTCGTCCCCGCTCTATTTCACTTCAGCCTTTCACTCTTGCTTCCTTCCAATGAGGACGGAGCTGCGGGAGAAAGGGCGCTATAGAGGATCGCTGTGGAGAGCTGCTGCTGTGCTTTGACATCTGAGCTCTGTGGAAAACGATCTCAATACAATTCTGAAAAACGCGACTCTCCGAACGCCAGCCGAACAAGTCTCCACAGCCGAAGCGCTGTGTCTCTTTTCAGCTGGCGATAAACCTTTCTTCGATCCTTTGCGGACTTGTAAAACTGTTCCTGATCAGAATAAAAAACGCTCACGCTAATACACAAGCACCCGTGTCTCGCCAAAGCTGACAAATAAACAGACGGACAAGCCGCACTGCACGTGTGAACAGGGGAATGAGCGAGCGAGCGGGGATAGGGCGCCTCCTGCGCTTAAAAGCTTACAGCACCTGGTATTCCCAGGCGGTCTCCCATCCAAGTACTAACCAGGCCCATCCCTGTTTAGCGTCCGAGATCAGACGAGATCAGGCGTGCTCAAGGGGGTGTGGCCGTAAGCGACACCAAGGCTCGCTGGCACCCTTCTTATTGAGAGGACAGCTCCGTCACCTCTTTTACGACGCTGCTCTTTTTCCCTTGCGTTTTTCTCTTCTTCCCACGTTCTCTCTCTTCACTGCCTTCGTCCCCGCTCTATTTCACTTCAGCCTTTCACTCTTGCTTCCTTCCAATGAGGACGGAGCTGCGGGAGAAAGGGCGCTATAGAGGATCGCTGTGGAGAGCTGCTGCTGTGCTTTGACATCTGAGCTCTGTGGAAAACGATCTCAATACAATTCTGAAAAACGCGACTCTCCGAACGCCAGCCGAACAAGTCTCCACAGCCGAAGCGCTGTGTCTCTTTTCAGCTGGCGATAAACCTTTCGTCGATCCTTTGCGGACTTGTTAAACTGTTCCTGATCAGAATAAAAAACGCTCACGCTAATACACAAGCACCCGTGTCTCGCCAAAGCTGACAAATAAACAGACGGACAAGCCGCACTGCACGTGTGAACAGGGGAATGAGCCAGCGAGCGGGGATAGGGCGCCTCCTGCGCTTAAAAGCTTACAGCACCTGGCATTCCCAGGCGGTCTTCCATCCAAGTACTAACCAGGCCCATCCCTGTTTAGCTTCCGAGATCAGACGAGATCAGGCGTGCTCAAGGGGGTGTGGCCGTACGCGAGAGCAAGGCTCGCTGGCACCCTTCTTATTGAGAGGACAGCTCCGTCACCTCTTTTACGACGCTGCTTTTTTCCCTTGCGTTTTTCTCTTCTTTCCACGTTCTCTCTCTTCACTGCCTTCGTCCCCACTCTATTTCACTTCAGCCTTTCACTCTTGCTTCCTTCCAATGAGGACGGAGCTGCGGGAGAAAGGGCGCTATAGAGGATCGCTGTGGAGAGCTGCTGCTGTGCTTTGACATCTGAGCTCTGTGGAAAACGATCTCAATACAATTCTGAAAAACGCGACTCTCGGAACGCCAGCCGAACAAGTCTCCACAGCCGAAGCGCTGTGTCTCTTTTCAGCTGGCGATAAACCTTTCCTCGATCCTTTGCGGACTTGTAAAACTGTTCCTGATCAGAATAAAAAACGCTCACGCTAATACACAAGCACCCATGTCTCGCCAAAGCTGAGAAATAAACAGACGGACAAGCCGCACTGCACGTGTGAACAGGGGAATGAGCGAGCGAGCGGGGATAGGGCGCCTCCTGCGCTTAAAAGCTTACAGCACCTGGTATTCCCAGGCGGTCTCCCATCCAAGTACTAACCAGGCCCATCCCTGTTTAGCTTCCGAGATCAGACGAGATCAGGCGTGCTCAAGGGGGTGTGGCCGTAAGCAAGAGCAAGGCTCGCTGGCACCCTTCTTATTGAGAGGACAGCTCTGTCACCTCTTTTACGACGCTGCTTTTTTTCCCTTGCGTTTTTCTCTTCTTCCCACGTTCTCTCTCTTCACTGCCTTCGTCCCCGCTCTATTTCACTTCAGCCTTTCACTTTTGCTTCCTTCCAATGAGGACGGAGCTGCGGGAGAAAGGGCGCTATAGAGGATCGCTGTGGAGAGCTGCTGCTGTGCTTTGACATCTGAGCTCTGTGGAAAACGATCTCAATACAATTCTGAAAAACGCGACTCTCCGAACGCCAGCCGAACAAGTCTCCACAGCCGAAGCGCTGTGTCTCTTTTCAGCTGGCGATAAACCTTTCCTCGATCCTTTGCGGACTTGTTAAACTGTTCCTGATCAGAATAAAAAACGCTCACGCTAATACACAAGCACCCGTGTCTCGCCAAAGCTGACAAATAAACAGACGGACAAGCCGCACTGCACGTGTGAACAGGGGAATGAGCCAGCGAGCGGGGATAGGGCGCCTCCTGCGCTTAAAAGCTTACAGCACCTGGTATTCCCAGGCGGTCTCCCATCCAAGTACTAACCAGGCCCATCCCTGTTTAGCTTCCGAGATCAGACGAGATCAGGCGTCCTCAAGGTGGTGTGGCCGTAAGCGAGAGCAAGGCTCGCTGGCACCCTTCTTATTGAGAGGACAGCTCCGTCACCTCTTTTACGACGCTGCTTTTTTTCCCTTGCGTTTTTCTCTTCTTCCCACGTTCTCTCTCTTCACTGCCTTCGTCCCCGCTCTATTTCACTTCAGCCTTTCACTCTTGCTTCCTTCCAATGAGGACGGAGCTGCGGGAGAAAGGGCGCTATAGAGGATCGCTGTGGAGAGCTGCTGCTGTGCTTTGACATCTGAGCTCTGTGGAAAACGATCTCAATACAATTCTGAAAAACGCGACTCTCCGAACGCCAGCCGAACAAGTCTCCACAGCCGAAGCGCTGTGTCTCTTTTCAGCTGGCGATAAACCTTTCCTCGATCCTTTGCGGACTTGTTAAACTGTTCATGATCAGAATAAAAAACGCTCACGCTAATACACAAGCACCCGTGTCTCGCCAAAGCTGACAAATAAACAGACGGACAAGCCGCACTGCACGTGTGAACAGGGGAATGAGCGAGCGAGCGGGGATAGGGCGCCTCCTGCGCTTAAAAGTTTACAGCACCTGGTATTCCCAGGCGGTCTCCCATCCAAGTACTAACCAGGCCCATCCCTGTTTAGCTTCCGAGATCAGACGAGATCAGGCGTGCTCAAGGGGGTGTGGCCGTAAGCGAGAGCAAGGCTCGCTGGCACCCTTCTTATTGAGAGGACAGCTCCGTCACCTCTTTTACGACGCTGCTTTTTTTCCCTTGCGTTTTTCTCTTCTTCCCACGTTCTCTCTCTTCACTGCCTTCGTCCCCGCTCTATTTCACTTCAGCCTTTCACTCTTGCTTCCTTCCAATGAGGACGGAGCTGCGGGAGAAAGGGCGCTATAGAGGATCACTGTGGAGAGCTGCTGCTGTGCTTTGACATCTGAGCTCTGTGGAAAACGATCTCAATACAATTCTGAAAAACGCGACTCTCCGAACGCCAGCCGAACAAGTCTCCACAGCCGAAGCGCTGTGTCTCTTTTCAGCTGGCGATAAACCTTTCTTCGATCCTTTGCGGACTTGTAAAACTGTTCCTGATCAGAATAAAAAACGCTCACGCTAATACACAAGCACCCGTGTCTCGCCAAAGCTGACAAATAAACAGACGGACAAGCCGCACTGCACGTGTGAACAGGGGAATGAGCGAGCGAGCGGGGATAGGGCGCCTCCTGCGCTTAAAAGCTTACAGCACCTGGTATTCCCAGGCGGTCTCCCATCCAAGTACTAACCAGGCCCATCCCTGTTTAGCGTCCGAGATCAGACGAGATCAGGCGTGCTCAAGGGGGTGTGGCCGTAAGCGAGAGCAAGGCTCGCTGGCACCCTTCTTATTGAGAGGACAGCTCCGTCACCTCTTTTACGACGCTGCTCTTTTTCCCTTGCGTTTTTCTCTTCTTCCCACGTTCTCTCTCTTCACTGCCTTCGTCCCCGCTCTATTTCACTTCAGCCTTTCACTCTTGCTTCCTTCCAATGAGGACGGAGCTGCGGGAGAAAGGGCGCTATAGAGGATCGCTGTGGAGAGCTGCTGCTGTGCTTTGACATCTGAGCTCTGTGGAAAACGATCTCAATACAATTCTGAAAAACGCGACTCTCCGAACGCCAGCCGAACAAGTCTCCACAGCCGAAGCGCTGTGTCTCTTTTCAGCTGGCGATAAACCTTTCCTCGATCCTTTGCGGACTTGTAAAACTGTTCCTGATCAGAATAAAAAACGCTCACGCTAATACACAAGCACCCGTGTCTCACCAAAGCTGACAAATAAACAGACGGACAAGCCGCACTGCACGTGTGAACAGGGGAATGAGCGAGCGAGCGGGGATAGGCCGCCTCCTGCGCTTAAAAGCTTACAGCACCTGGTATTCCCAGGCGGTCTCCCATCCAAGTACTAACCAGGCCCATCCCTGTTTAGCTTCCGAGATCAGACGAGATCAGGCGTGCTCAAGGGGGTGTGGGCGTAACCGAGAGCAAGGCTCGCTGGCACCCTTCTTATTGAGAGGACAGCTCCGTCACCTCTTTTACGACGCTGCTTTTTTTCCCTTGCGTTTTTCTCTTCTTCCCACGTTCTCTCTCTTCACTGCCTTCGTCCCCGCTCTATTTCACTTCAGTCTTTCACTCTTGCTTCCTTCCAATGATAACGGAGCTGCGGGAGAAAGGGCGCTATAGAGGATCGCTGTGGAGAGCTGCTGCTGTGCTTTGACATCTGAGCTCTGTGGAAAACGATCTCAATACAATTCTGAAAAACGCGACTCTCCGAACGCCAGCCGAACAAGTCTCCACAGCCGAAGCGCTGTGTCTCTTTTCAGCTGGCGATAAACCTTTCTTCGATCCTTTGCGGACTTGTAAAACTGTTCCTGATCAGAATAAAAAACGCTCACGCTAATACACAAGCACCCGTGTCTCGCCAAAGCTGACAAATAAACAGACGGACAAGCCGCACTGCACGTGTGAACAGGGGAATGAGCGAGCGAGCGGGGATAGGGCGCCTCCTGCGCTTAAAAGTTTACAGCACCTGGTATTCCCAGGCGGTCTCCCATCCAAGTACTAACCAGGCCCATCCCTGTTTAGCTTCCGAGATCAGACGAGATCAGGCGTGCTCAAGGGGGTGTGGCCGTAAGCGAGAGCAAGGCTCGCTGGCACCCTTCTTATTGAGAGGACAGCTCCGTCACCTCTTTTACGACGCTGCTTTTTTTCCCTTGCGTTTTTCTCTTCTTCCCACGTTCTCTCTCTTCACTGCCTTCGTCCCCGCTCTATTTCACTTCAGCCTTTCACTCTTGCTTCCTTCCAATGAGGACGGAGCTGCGGGAGAAAGGGCGCTATAGAGGATCGCTGTGGAGAGCTGCTGCTGTGCTTTGACATCTGAGCTCTGTGGAAAACGATCTCAATACAATTCTGAAAAACGCGACTCTCCGAACGCCAGCCGAACAAGTCTCCACAGCCGAAGCGCTGTGTCTCTTTTCAGCTGGCGATAAACCTTTCTTCGATCCTTTGCGGACTTGTAAAACTGTTCCTGATCAGAATAAAAAACGCTCACGCTAATACACAAGCACCCGTGTCTCGCCAAAGCTGACAAATAAACAGACGGACAAGCCGCACTGCACGTGTGAACAGGGGAATGAGCGAGCGAGCGGGGATAGGGCGCCTCCTGCGCTTAAAAGCTTACAGCACCTGGTATTCCCAGGCGGTCTCCCATCCAAGTACTAACCAGGCCCATCCCTGTTTAGCGTCCGAGATCAGACGAGATCAGGCGTGCTCAAGGGGGTGTGGCCGTAAGCGAGAGCAAGGCTCGCTGGCACCCTTCTTATTGAGAGGACAGCTCCGTCACCTCTTTTACGACGCTGCTCTTTTTCCCTTGCGTTTTTCTCTTCTTCCCACGTTCTCTCTCTTCACTGCCTTCGTCCCCGCTCTATTTCACTTCAGCCTTTCACTCTTGCTTCCTTCCAATGAGGACGGAGCTGCGGGAGAAAGGGCGCTATAGAGGATCGCTGTGGAGAGCTGCTGCTGTGCTTTGACATCTGAGCTCTGTGGAAAACGATCTCAATACAATTCTGAAAAACGCGACTCTCCGAACGCCAGCCGAACAAGTCTCCACAGCCGAAGCGCTGTGTCTCTTTTCAGCTGGCGATAAACCTTTCGTCGATCCTTTGCGGACTTGTTAAACTGTTCCTGATCAGAATAAAAAACGCTCACGCTAATACACAAGCACCCGTGTCTCGCCAAAGCTGACAAATAAACAGACGGACAAGCCGCACTGCACGTGTGAACAGGGGAATGAGCCAGCGAGCGGGGATAGGGCGCCTCCTGCGCTTAAAAGCTTACAGCACCTGGCATTCCCAGGCGGTCTCCCATCCAAGTACTAACCAGGCCCATCCCTGTTTAGCTTCCGAGATCAGACGAGATCAGGCGTGCTCAAGGGGGTGTGGCCGTACGCGAGAGCAAGGCTCGCTGGCACCCTTCTTATTGAGAGGACAGCTCCGTCACCTCTTTTACGACGCTGCTTTTTTCCCTTGCGTTTTTCTCTTCTTTCCACGTTCTCTCTCTTCACTGCCTTCGTCCCCACTCTATTTCACTTCAGCCTTTCACTCTTGCTTCCTTCCAATGAGGACGGAGCTGCGGGAGAAAGGGCGCTATAGAGGATCGCTGTGGAGAGCTGCTGCTGTGCTTTGACATCTGAGCTCTGTGGAAAACGATCTCAATACAATTCTGAAAAACGCGACTCTCCGAACGCCAGCCGAACAAGTCTCCACAGCCGAAGCGCTGTGTCTCTTTTCAGCTGGCGATAAACCTTTCCTCGATCCTTTGCGGACTTGTAAAACTGTTCCTGATCAGAATAAAAAACGCTCACGCTAATACACAAGCACCCGTGTCTCGCCAAAGCTGAGAAATAAACAGACGGACAAGCCGCACTGCACGTGTGAACAGGGGAATGAGCGAGCGAGCGGGGATAGGGCGCCTCCTGCGCTTAAAAGCTTACAGCACCTGGTATTCCCAGGCGGTCTCCCATCCAAGTACTAACCAGGCCCATCCCTGTTTAGCTTCCGAGATCAGACGAGATCAGGCGTGCTCAAGGGGGTGTGGCCGTAAGCAAGAGCAAGGCTCGCTGGCACCCTTCTTATTGAGAGGACAGCTCTGTCACCTCTTTTACGACGCTGCTTTTTTTCCCTTGCGTTTTTCTCTTCTTCCCACGTTCTCTCTCTTCACTGCCTTCGTCCCCGCTCTATTTCACTTCAGCCTTTCACTTTTGCTTCCTTCCAATGAGGACGGAGCTGCGGGAGAAAGGGCGCTATAGAGGATCGCTGTGGAGAGCTGCTGCTGTGCTTTGACATCTGAGCTCTGTGGAAAACGATCTCAATACAATTCTGAAAAACGCGACTCTCCGAACGCCAGCCGAACAAGTCTCCACAGCCGAAGCGCTGTGTCTCTTTTCAGCTGGCGATAAACCTTTCCTCGATCCTTTGCGGACTTGTTAAACTGTTCCTGATCAGAATAAAAAACGCTCACGCTAATACACAAGCACCCGTGTCTCGCCAAAGCTGACAAATAAACAGACGGACAAGCCGCACTGCACGTGTGAACAGGGGAATGAGCCAGCGAGCGGGGATAGGGCGCCTCCTGCGCTTAAAAGCTTACAGCACCTGGTATTCCCAGGCGGTCTCCCATCCAAGTACTAACCAGGCCCATCCCTGTTTAGCTTCCGAGATCAGACGAGATCAGGCGTGCTCAAGGGGGTGTGGCCGTAAGCAAGAGCAAGGCTCGCTGGCACCCTTCTTATTGAGAGGACAGCTCCGTCACCTCTTTTACGACGCTGCTTTTTTCCCTTGCGTTTTTCTCTTCTTTCCACGTTCTCTCTCTTCACTGCCTTCGTCCCCGCTCTATTTCACTTCAGCCTTTCACTCTTGCTTCCTTCCAATGAGGACGGAGCTACGGGAGAAAGGGCGCTATAGAGGATCGCTGTGGAGAGCTGCTGCTGTGCTTTGACATCTGAGCTCTGTGGAAAACGATCTCAATACAATTCTGAAAAACGCGACTCTCCGAACGCCAGCCGAACAAGTCTCCACAGCCGAAGCGCTGTGTCTCTTTTCAGCTGGCGATAAACCTTTCCTCGATCCTTTGCGGACTTGTTAAACTGTTCCTGATCAGAATAAAAAACGCTCACGCTAATACACAAGCACCCGTGTCTCGCCAAAGCTGACAAATAAACAGACGGACAAGCCGCACTGCACGTGTGAACAGGGGAATGAGCCAGCGAGCGGGGATAGGGCGTCTCCTGCGCTTAAAAGCTTACAGCACCTGGTATTCCCAGGCGGTCTCCCATCCAAGTACTAACCAGGCCCATCCCTGTTTAGCTTCCGAGATCAGACGAGATCAGGCGTGCTCAAGGGGGTGTGGCCGTAAGCAAGAGCAAGGCTCGCTGGCACCCTTCTTATTGAGAGGACAGCTCCGTCACCTCTTTTACGACGCTGCTTTTTTCCCTTGCGTTTTTCTCTTCTTTCCACGTTCTCTCTCTTCACTGCCTTCGTCCCCGCTCTATTTCACTTCAGCCTTTCACTCTTGCTTCCTTCCAATGAGGACGGAGCTACGGGAGAAAGGGCGCTATAGAGGATCGCTGTGGAGAGCTGCTGCTGTGCTTTGACATCTGAGCTCTGTGGAAAACGATCTCAATACAATTCTGAAAAACGCGACTCTCCGAACGCCAGCCGAACAAGTCTCCACAGCCGAAGCGCTGTGTCTCTTTTCAGCTGGCGATAAACCTTTCCTCGATCCTTTGCGGACTTGTTAAACTGTTCCTGATCAGAATAAAAAACGCTCACGCTAATACACAAGCACCCGTGTCTCGCCAAAGCTGACAAATAAACAGACGGACAAGCCGCACTGCACGTGTGAACAGGGGAATGAGCGAGCGAGCGGGGATAGGGCGTCTCCTGCGCTTAAAAGCTTACAGCACCTGGTATTCCCAGGCGGTCTCCCATCCAAGTACTAACCAGGCCCATCCCTGTTTAGCTTCCGAGATCAGACGAGATCAGGCGTGCTCAAGGGGGTGTGGCCATAAGCGAGAGCAAGGCTCGCTGGCACCCTTCTTATTGAGAGGACAGCTCCGTCACCTCTTTTACGACGCTGCTTTTTTTCCCTTGCGTTTTTCTCTTCTTCCCACGTTCTCTCTCTTCACTGCCTTCGTCCCCGCTCTATTTCACTTCAGCCTTTCACTCTTGCTTCCTTCCAATGAGGACGGAGCTGCGGGAGAAAGGGCGCTATAGAGGATCGCTGTGGAGAGCTGCTGCTGTGCTTTGACATCTGAGCTCTGTGGAAAACGATCTCAATACAATTCTGAAAAACGCGACTCTCCGAACGCCAGCCGAACAAGTCTCCACAGCCGAAGCGCTGTGTCTCTTTTCAGCTGGCGATAAACCTTTCCTCGATCCTTTGCGGACTTGTAAAACTGTTCCTGATCAGAATAAAAAACGCTCACGCTAATACACAAGCACCCGTGTCTCGCCAAAGCTGACAAATAAACAGACGGACAAGCCGCACTGCACGTGTGAACAGGGGAATGAGCGAGCGAGCGAGGATAGGGCACCTCCTGCGCTTAAAAGCTTACAGCACCTGGTATTCCCAGGCGGTCTCCCATCCAAGTACTAACCAGGCCCATCCCTGTTTAGCTTCCGAGATCAGATGAGATCAGGCGTGCTCAAGGGGGTGTGGCCGTAAGCAAGAGCAAGGCTCGCTGGCACCCTTCTTATTGAGAGGACAGCTCCGTCACCTCTTTTACGACGCTGCTTTTTTTCCCTTGCGTTTTTCTCTTCTTCCCACGTTCTCTCTCTTCACTGCCTTCGTCCCCGCTCTATTTCACTTCAGCCTTTCACTCTTGCTTCCTTCCAATGAGGACGGAGCTGCGGGAGAAAGGGCGCTATAGAGGATCGCTGTGGAGAGCTGCTGCTGTGCTTTGACATCTGAGCTCTGTGGAAAACGATCTCAATACAATTCTGAAAAACGCGACTCTCCGAACGCCAGCCGAACAAGTCTCCACAGCCGAAGCGCTGTGTCTCTTTTCAGCTGGCGATAAACCTTTCCTCGATCCTTTGCGGACTTGTTAAACTGTTCATGATCAGAATAAAAAACGCTCACGCTAATACACAAACACCCGTGTCTCGCCAAAGCTGACAAATAAACAGACGGACAAGCCGCACTGCACGTGTGAACAGGGGAATGAGCGAGCGAGCGGGGATAGGGCGCCTCCTGCGCTTAAAAGCTTACAGCACCTGGTATTCCCAGGCGGTCTCCCATCCAAGTACTAACCACGCCCATCCCTGTTTAGCTTCCGAGATCAGACGAGATCAGGCGTGCTCAAGGGTGTGTGGGCGTAACCGAGAGCAAGTCTCGCTTTCACCCTTCTTATTGAGAGGACAGCTCCGTCACCTCTTTTACGACGCTGCTTTTTTTCCCTTGCGTTTTTCTCTTCTTCCCACGTTCTCTCTCTTCACTGCCTTCGTCCCCGCTCTATTTCACTTCAGTCTTTCACTCTTGCTTCCTTCCAATGATAACGGAGCTGCGGGAGAAAGGGCGCTATAGAGGATCGCTGTGGAGAGCTGCTGCTGTGCTTTGACATCTGAGCTCTGTGGAAAACGATCTCAATACAATTCTGAAAAACGCGACTCTCCGAACGCCAGCCGAACAAGTCTCCACAGCCGAAGCGCTGTGTCTCTTTTCAGCTGGCGATAAACCTTTCTTCGATCCTTTGCGGACTTGTAAAACTGTTCCTGATCAGAATAAAAAACGCTCACGCTAATACACAAGCACCCGTGTCTCGCCAAAGCTGACAAATAAACAGACGGACAAGCCGCACTGCACGTGTGAACAGGGGAATGAGCGAGCGAGCGGGGATAGGGCGCCTCCTGCGCTTAAAAGTTTACAGCACCTGGTATTCCCAGGCGGTCTCCCATCCAAGTACTAACCAGGCCCATCCCTGTTTAGCTTCCGAGATCAGACGAGATCAGGCGTGCTCAAGGGGGTGTGGCCGTAAGCGAGAGCAAGGCTCGCTGGCACCCTTCTTATTGAGAGGACAGCTCCGTCACCTCTTTTACGACGCTGCTTTTTTTCCCTTGCGTTTTTCTCTTCTTCCCACGTTCTCTCTCTTCACTGCCTTCGTCCCCGCTCTATTTCACTTCAGCCTTTCACTCTTGCTTCCTTCCAATGAGGACGGAGCTGCGGGAGAAAGGGCGCTATAGAGGATCGCTGTGGAGAGCTGCTGCTGTGCTTTGACATCTGAGCTCTGTGGAAAACGATCTCAATACAATTCTGAAAAACGCGACTCTCCGAACGCCAGCCGAACAAGTCTCCACAGCCGAAGCGCTGTGTCTCTTTTCAGCTGGCGATAAACCTTTCTTCGATCCTTTGCGGACTTGTAAAACTGTTCCTGATCAGAATAAAAAACGCTCACGCTAATACACAAGCACCCGTGTCTCGCCAAAGCTGACAAATAAACAGACGGACAAGCCGCACTGCACGTGTGAACAGGGGAATGAGCGAGCGAGCGGGGATAGGGCGCCTCCTGCGCTTAAAGGCTTACAGCACCTGGTATTCCCAGGCGGTCTCCCATCCAAGTACTAACCAGGCCCATCCCTGTTTAGCGTCCGAGATCAGACGAGATCAGGCGTGCTCAAGGGGGTGTGGCCGTAAGCGAGAGCAAGGCTCGCTGGCACCCTTCTTATTGAGAGGACAGCTCCGTCACCTCTTTTACGACGCTGCTCTTTTTCCCTTGCGTTTTTCTCTTCTTCCCACGTTCTCTCTCTTCACTGCCTTCGTCCCCGCTCTATTTTACTTCAGCCTTTCACTCTTGCTTCCTTCCAATGAGGACGGAGCTGCGGGAGAAAGGGCGCTATAGAGGATCGCTGTGGAGAGCTGCTGCTGTGCTTTGACATCTGAGCTCTGTGGAAAACGATCTCAATACAATTCTGAAAAACGCGACTCTCCGAACGCCAGCCGAACAAGTCTCCACAGCCGAAGCGCTGTGTCTCTTTTCAGCTGGCGATAAACCTTTCGTCGATCCTTTGCGGACTTGTTAAACTGTTCCTGATCAGAATAAAAAACGCTCACGCTAATACACAAGCACCCGTGTCTCGCCAAAGCTGACAAATAAACAGACGGACAAGCCGCACTGCACGTGTGAACAGGGGAATGAGCCAGCGAGCGGGGATAGGGCGCCTCCTGCGCTTAAAAGCCTACAGCACCTGGCATTCCCAGGCGGTCTCCCATCCAAGTACTAACCAGGCCCATCCCTGTTTAGCTTCCGAGATCAGACGAGATCAGGCGTGCTCAAGGGGGTGTGGCCGTAAGCGAGAGCAAGGCTCGCTGGCACCCTTCTTATTGAGAGGACAGCTCCGTCACCTCTTTTACGACGCTGCTTTTTTCCCTTGCGTTTTTCTCTTCTTTCCACGTTCTCTCTCTTCACTGCCTTCGTCCCCACTCTATTTCACTTCAGCCTTTCACTCTTGCTTCCTTCCAATGAGGACGGAGCTGCGGGAGAAAGGGCGCTATAGAGGATCGCTGTGGAGAGCTGCTGCTGTGCTTTGACATCTGAGCTCTGTGGAAAACGATCTCAATACAATTCTGAAAAACGCGACTCTCCGAACGCCAGCCGAACAAGTCTCCACAGCCGAAGCGCTGTGTCTCTTTTCAGCTGGCGATAAACCTTTCCTCGATCCTTTGCGGACTTGTAAAACTGTTCCTGATCAGAATAAAAAACGCTCACGCTAATACACAAGCACCCGTGTCTCGCCAAAGCTGAGAAATAAACAGACGGACAAGCCGCACTGCACGTGTGAACAGGGGAATGAGCGAGCGAGCGGGGATAGGGCGCCTCCTGCGCTTAAAAGCTTACAGCACCTGGTATTCCCAGGCGGTCTCCCATCCAAGTACTAACCAGGCCCATCCCTGTTTAGCTTCCGAGATCAGACGAGATCAGGCGTGCTCAAGGGGGTGTGGCCGTAAGCAAGAGCAAGGCTCGCTGGCACCCTTCTTATTGAGAGGACAGCTCTGTCACCTCTTTTACGACGCTGCTTTTTTTCCCTTGCGTTTTTCTCTTCTTCCCACGTTCTCTCTCTTCACTGCCTTCGTCCCCGCTCTATTTCACTTCAGCCTTTCACTTTTGCTTCCTTCCAATGAGGACGGAGCTGCGGGAGAAAGGGCGCTATAGAGGATCGCTGTGGAGAGCTGCTGCTGTGCTTTGACATCTGAGCTCTGTGGAAAACGATCTCAATACAATTCTGAAAAACGCGACTCTCCGAACGCCAGCCGAACAAGTCTCCACAGCCGAAGCGCTGTGTCTCTTTTCAGCTGGCGATAAACCTTTCCTCGATCCTTTGCGGACTTGTTAAACTGTTCCTGATCAGAATAAAAAACGCTCACGCTAATACACAAGCACCCGTGTCTCGCCAAAGCTGACAAATAAACAGACGGACAAGCCGCACTGCACGTGTGAAGAGGGGAATGAGCCAGCGAGCGGGGATAGGGCGCCTCCTGCGCTTAAAAGCTTACAGCACCTGGTATTCCCAGGCGGTCTCCCATCCAAGTACTAACCAGGCCCATCCCTGTTTAGCTTCCGAGATCAGACGAGATCAGGCGTGCTCAAGGGGGTGTGGCCGTAAGCAAGAGCAAGGCTCGCTGGCACCCTTCTTATTGAGAGGACAGCTCCGTCACCTCTTTTACGACGCTGCTTTTTTCCCTTGCGTTTTTCTCTTCTTTCCACGTTCTCTCTCTTCACTGCCTTCGTCCCCGCTCTATTTCACTTCAGCCTTTCACTCTTGCTTCCTTCCAATGAGGACGGAGCTGCGGGAGAAAGGGCGCTATAGAGGATCGCTGTGGAGAGCTGCTGCTGTGCTTTGACATCTGAGCTCTGTGGAAAACGATCTCAATACAATTCTGAAAAACGCGACTCTCCGAACGCCAGCCGAACAAGTCTCCACAGCCGAAGCGCTGTGTCTCTTTTCAGCTGGCGATAAACCTTTCCTCGATCCTTTGCGGACTTGTTAAACTGTTCCTGATCAGAATAAAAAACGCTCACGCTAATACACAAGCACCCGTGTCTCGCCAAAGCTGACAAATAAACAGACGGACAAGCCGCACTGCACGTGTGAACAGGGGAATGAGCGAGCGAGCGGGGATAGGGCGTCTCCTGCGCTTAAAAGCTTACAGCACCTGGTATTCCCAGGCGGTCTCCCATCCAAGTACTAACCAGGCCCATCCCTGTTTAGCTTCCGAGATCAGACGAGATCAGGCGTGCTCAAGGGGGTCTGGCCATAAGCGAGAGCAAGGCTCGCTGGCACCCTTCTTATTGAGAGGACAGCTCCGTCACCTCTTTTACGACGCTGCTTTTTTTCCCTTGCGTTTTTCTCTTCTTCCCACGTTCTCTCTCTTCACTGCCTTCGTCCCCGCTCTATTTCACTTCAGCCTTTCACTCTTGCTTCCTTCCAATGAGGACGGAGCTGCGGGAGAAAGGGCGCTATAGAGGATCGCTGTGGAGAGCTGCTGCTGTGCTTTGACATCTGAGCTCTGTGGAAAACGATCTCAATACAATTCTGAAAAACGCGACTCTCCGAACGCCAGCCGAACAAGTCTCCACAGCCGAAGCGCTGTGTCTCTTTTCAGCTGGCGATAAACCTTTCCTCGATCCTTTGCGGACTTGTAAAACTGTTCCTGATCAGAATAAAAAACGCTCACGCTAATACACAAGCACCCGTGTCTCGCCAAAGCTGACAAATAAACAGACGGACAAGCCGCACTGCACGTGTGAACAGGGGAATGAGCGAGCGAGCGGGGATAGGGCGCCTTCTGCGCTTAAAAGCTTACAGCATCTGGTATTCCCAGGCGGTCTCCCATCCAAGTACTAACCAGGCCCATCCCTATTTAGCTTCGGAGATCAAACGAGATCAGGCGTGCTCAAGGGGGTGTGGCCGCAAGCAAGAGCAAGGTTCGCTGGCACCCTTCTTATTGAGAGGACAGCTCCGTCACCTCTTTTACGACGCTGCTTTTTTCCCTTGCGTTTTTCTCTTCTTCCCACGTTCTCTCTCTTCACTGCCTTCGTCCCCGCTCTATTTCACTTCAGCCTTTCACTCTTGCTTCCTTCCAATGAGGACGGAGCTGCGGGAGAAAGGGCGCTATAGAGGATCGCTGTGGAGAGCTGCTGCTGTGCTTTGACATCTGAGCTCTGTGGAAAACGATCTCAATACAATTCTGAAAAACGCGACTCTCCGAACGCTAGCCGAACAAGTCTCTACAGCCGAAGCGCTGTGTCTCTTTTCAGCTGGCGATAAACCTTTCCTCGATCCTTTGCGGACTTGTAAAACTGTTCCTGATCAGAATAAAAAACGCTCACGCTAATACACAAGCACCCGTGTCTCGCCAAAGCTGACAAATAAACAGACGGACAAGCCGCACTGCACGTGTGAACAGGGGAATGAGCGAGCGAGCGGGGATAGGGCGCCTCCTGCGCTTAAAAGCTTACAGCACCTGGTATTCCCAGGCGGTCTCCCATCCAAGTACTAACCAGGCCCATCCCTGTTTAGCTTCCGAGATCAGACGAGATCAGGCGTGCTCAAGGGGGTGTGGCCATAAGCGAGAGCAAGGCTCGCTGGCACCCTTCTTATTGAGAGGACAGCTCCGTCACCTCTTTTACGACGCTGCTTTTTTCCCTTGCGTTTTTCTCTTCTTCCCACGTTCTCTCTCTTCACTGCCTTCGTCCCCGCTCTATTTCACTTCAGCCTTTCACTCTTGCTTCCTTCCAATGAGGACGGAGCTGCGGGAGAAAGGGCGCTATAGAGGATCGCTGTGGAGAGCTGCTGCTGTGCTTTGACATCTGAGCTCTGTGGAAAACGATCTCAATACAATTCTGAAAACGCGACTCTCCGAACGCCAGCCGAACAAGTCTCCACAGCCGAAGCGCTGTGTCTCTTTTCAGCTGGCGATAAACCTTTCCTCGATCCTTTGCGGACTTGTAAAACTGTTCCTGATCAGAATAAAAAACGCTCACGCTAATACACAAGCACCCGTGTCTCGCCAAAGCTGACAAATAAACAGACGGACAAGCCGCACTGCACGTGTGAACAGGGGAATGAGCGAGCGAGCGGGGATAGGGCGCCTCCTGCGCTTAAAAGCTTACAGCACCTGGTATTCCCAGGGGGTCTCCCATCCAAGTACTAACCAGGCCCATCCCTGTTTAGCTTCCGAGATCAGACGAGATCAGGCGTGCTCAAGGGGGTGTGGCCGTAAGCGAGAGCAAGGCTCGCTGGCACCCTTCTTATTGAGAGGACAGCTCCGTCACCTCTTTTACGACGCTGCTTTTTTTCCCTTGCGTTTTTCTCTTCTTCCCACGTTCTCTCTCTTCACTGCCTTCGTCCCCGCTCTATTTCACTTCAGACTTTCACTCTTGCTTCCTTCCAATGAGGACGGAGCTGCGGGAGAAAGGGCGCTATAGAGGATCGCTGTGGAGAGCTGCTGCTGTGCTTTGACATCTGAGCTCTGTGGAAAACGATCTCAATACAATTCTGAAAAACGCGACTCTCCGAACGCCAGCCGAACAAGTCTCCAGAGCCGAAGTGCTGTGTCTCTTTTCAGCTGGCGATAAACCTTTCCTCGATCCTTTGCGGACTTGTAAAACTGTTCCTGATCAGAATAAAAAACGCTCACGCTAATACACAAGCACCCGCGTCTCGCCAAAGCTGACAAATAAACAGACGGACAAGCCGCACTGCACGTGTGAACAGGGGAATGAGCGAGCGAGCGGGGATAGGGCGCCTCCTGCGCTTAAAAGCTTACAGCACCTGGTATTCCCAGGCGGTCTCCCATCCAAGTACTAACCAGGCCCATCCCTGTTTAGCTTCCGAGATCAGACGAGATCAGGCGTGCTCAAGGGGGTG